>NC_041357.1:27996094-28071094 GCF_900634415.1 Cottoperca gobio
TCATATACAACTAAGCTGCATTAGCTGATGCAAATGAGTTTAAGACTGTTAACACTTAAAACTTCCAGACACTGTTTTGGAAGACTATGAATCAAATAACTTCTTGGTTTTGAGGTTGTAAAAAAGTCGACGCTGGCAATGACTTGAAACACGAGATGGGACGTTAGCGTCCGTCAGTCATCGTGCATTGGCAACATAGGCATGAAGTTTCGTCCCGAAATATATTAGCAAATACAATTTAATTATGTATACGAGCGTAATCTGTGGGAGAAAGGTTCGTCTCTTCATAATAAAAGCTGCACGTCTACCTTCAGCATTAACTGTCAGAAAGTATTGAATCTTTGCAAAGGGACTGAAGTGGTTGTGGAAAAAATAAATAAATTAAAAAAGCATCTAAAATACTGTCGATTTGAATTCAAACAAACATCCTGCTAATAAAAGAGCCGTGGAAAAGTATGAGCACTGAAGCTGTAATATTGTGCTGCAATGTTCATGTTGTCGTTGCTCTGTATTATGAAGCAAGTCTCATACGCTCCCACACCCCAAGCAAGTTAAAACAAAGGGCAAGAATTATTTGCACAAACAACTTGAGTGGGATCTGCCTCGACTAGAAGCCGTGCATAGAATCATCCCGCCATTTGCTTTCAAAAGGCTCTGATCACAGCGGGGATGACATGCAAGGACTGGGGCATGTCAGGGAGAATACACAGCCAGTAGCACTGCTCAGCTGCCTCTCAGTCACTCCATACAACCCACCCTTCAAAGAAATGTCATCCTTTATGGTCCCCTCAACACTCCAAATCCACTCCTCTTCGATCACTACAGCTCAAACACACAACAAAGCCGCAATGCGCCGATATCGGACGTCCTTTCCTCTCTGTCAGTCTCTCCTTCCATCTCTCTGATTGTCTGCCTGTCCTTTAGTGGGAAGAAACCAACCTGTGTCTCCACTTTGAGCTGACATGGCTGCCTGTCCCCCCACTGCGCAGGACAGTGGCAGCCACAAAGCAGGCCATCTAAAGCTACGGAGGAGTGCTGGCTATGTGGCATTTGGAGTCTGGCCACCCAGCTGAGGGGAACTCGGACTAAATGCCACCTATCCAGGCAGATGGATCGAAAGTGTGTGCGAAAGAGAGAGTGGTTGTTAGGGCTAGTTTTTCTCTGAGACGGCGTGGGGGAGCGAGAGGGGAGCTAGTGGCTCCCCTGCGGCAGTCGCTGTCATCTCTCCAGGTGATGGACACACTAACTACACATTAGCCCCACATTAGTCGACTGGCCGCCCACCATGGCAACTCTGGAGTTAACGCCAAGTAGCCCCCTTTTTTCCCATTTAATGAGGCACGTTTTTTTTTTCTTCTTCTACACCTTCACGGTATTCCCTGAGCAGGTCCAATCAATTTCCGGGCCGTGGCCCTGAGGTGGGAGCTGATGAGAGTGGGATCGATCCCACTCTGCCGTCCTCTGTTTACCTTTCCCGGCCTCCTCACACATCAGCCAGGAGAACTGGTACCCCCGGCTCTCTGAGAGCAACCAGGCCATTTTCACACAATCACTTACTTGCCAGAGTGGTCGTACAAAAGCAGGTTTATACTGTACTGTATTGGCATATACATTTCTTTCTATATTAATACAATTTCCCCCCAATCTCAGGCTTTTGTTCCTGCCTGAGCTCTTTCATATCAATGTTAGTGTCATGAAGTTACAGAAACCTTTGGCTGAATCCTGATTTAGCAGCGAGGGTGAAACACGTTCACTTTAAGAACATTTAATCACTTGTGATCTTCACAGACATTAAGAAACCCAATAAATAAACTCTTAAAATGAACGGTAAAAACGTCTCACATGAATTAAAACCTGGTAAATACAACAGGATGAACCTACAAAGTACATTCTGCACAAGATCTGCTGCTTTGAGAAGTGATTTGGAAGATTACAATGATAAAGCCCGAAGGAAAGGTGTTTCAAAGCCAAGCAAAGACCCGAGAGCCTGCGGTGACATTTTGGCCTGAAAACAGGACATTGGAAAGTCACACACACCTGCTTCCACAGTTTACTTTCTGCCAGAACATGTGGGAAGACCTTGTCCCTCCCTTCAATATTTACTGTGGGGGGACTAGCATCATTAGAGGGGGTCCCTGAGGGCACTCTGTCACACACCCACCTGGGAAATGACACAGTGGCTTTAAATGAGACAAGACGTTTGCATCTGGGATTAGCATTTCAAAGCCAAACATGCACACGGGGGCCGTGTGGCGATGCTATGTTAGACTACCCCCTCCGCCACCTAAGACAGGAGGAAAGATTAAAAAGAGACAGTGAGAGGGACCGTGCTTAACAAACAGGTGGGAACTTCAGTTTCCTTCATTTCTGTCTCTGTCTCCCATCAACCCCTACTTCAACTCGACATCCCGCCCCATCCCTGAACACTCAGATGGCAGACGCTCTGCTTCATCATCGTCAGACCCACCCACGTCTTCTGACAAGTGTCAACCTCCACTCTCTCCCCACCCCCCCACCCACCCACCCCGTTGCACCAAATTGCACAATATATCCATGGCATGTCAGCCAGTGCTAGCTTGCTGTTTAGCACTTTTAAAAGGAAAGGCCCATAAGGCACTGCTCAGGTCAGACTGCCTGCACGTCTCAGGCTTGTTCACTCCTCGGTCGTCCATGTCAAACACGACCTGCGCAATATGCACCCGCCAAGCGGCAAAGTGGACCGCCATCATAAATAACCCCACCAACAATACATCATTTAAGTGGGTGTTCTGCTCTCGCGGGCAACTCCAAACAAATGGCCACATCTATCATTGTGAGTGCCAGGTAGGATAGGTTTGAGCCCCCGAGAGCACCCCCCCCTTTACTTAAACATTCACCCATACATACACACACCTGCTATTTTATAAATAGCATCCCGTTTTAGGAAATAAACCTGCTTGCCCTCCTGATGGGGGCCTATGCTTGGTAATCCTGTGGCGCTATGCGGAAAACTAGCAGGTGTTGCTAGCTCAACTAACGCAGTGCTCCTCCTGACACAGACAGCCCCATTGTTTGGCAGCGCTGAATAATTAATATTGTCGACAACCTTTAAACAACCTTACGTCAGACTCATCTGTCATGGCGTCCCACTGAGGGGCCTGGGTGCTAGCGTCGGCTAGGATGTGCGCTTTGAGCCCACGGGTGTAAAGGGGGAGAGGTGAAGTGCTATATTAACTGTTGGCCTACGGCAAGTTAGCACAGAGGGGGGAGGGGCTGGTGTCTCCGCAGGCGGGCCGTCACGTTTCTTTTTTTTGACCCGCTCCGTCCCTCAATACCCCAAGCCAACATCACTCCTCGTGTGTGAAGAAAGGGGTTACGAGGGGCGCGGGGCATGACTCCATCTTTAGATAACATATGGAGAGGCTATTGCCTCACGATCCATCACAGACCAAGACAAATGAGAACAACCTGGATTTCATATGGGAGGCATGTCCCTGAGCAGACACCGCCAGGTACTAAAGGTAGAAAGCTGGCAAGCTCACATTCTGCCGTTTACAGAGTTTTAAACTGCAATCGAAGGACTAGCAGTATTGGTCTGTAAGTCCAATGATGAAGAGGAAATGGGAAATGCAGACCAGGTGTAAATAGTTTCCTGCGTGTATCTGCACATCAATCCCTTTGACTATGTTTTGCCAGACTGTATGGCACAGAGTATTTGCTGAAATGCCGCATTGTTTGTTGTTCATTATTCTACAAGTCCTTGATAATACCCAACATAGGATAGTGTTGACTTGGCTTAAGTCCCAAATATAACCCAGAGGATATGTATATAGCGTCTACACTGCACCGTACACGTACACATGTAGATGCTTATAAATTAAAAAACAACAACAAATGCATAGGTTTGTTCAAATCGGTTCAATTATCTTCTCATCATTCAATGTCCAGATGAAATCTTGTCATATTTGCAGATGGTTGTTAGCCATCTTTAACCTCCTCGGAGTAGCAGATGGTCGAGGACTACAGCATCAGAAGAACTCCGATAGTGTCAAGCCGGTTCACGATCACAGGAAAATGTAATAAAACTTTCAAAGACTGGCATGCCATTGTCTAAACTTTATTGGCACATGTTCTGTTGTCCAATGTGGCAAACCTCACACGTCTGGTGCTCCACGCAGGCCAAAACAAATTTCAAATATTTTCCGGATGCTGTTTGACTCAAGCCCGCTGTATGAATAGTAATAAGTGCAACAACAGGTTTCTACCAGAAACTTAACACCGATACAAACTTAAAATGCAGTAACAGTAACGCACACACACATAAAATCCTGCTTAAACCACAGACAAATGTGTGAGCAATCATGCTAAACAGACACACATAAAAAGGCATTAGTACACACACACATGCGGATGCACATGCGTGTGAACACACACACACCTCATTGTGAATCTCCTCACAGTGCTGTAGCGTTGTCGGCAGCAGGGCCAGCAGGCTGTGGGAGCCCGTCTCGAGGTCAGTGCGCAGGTTGGACAGAGCTTCATGACACCGCGACTGGATGTAGGTCAGAGTCCCACTGGAACACTGGTAGGAGAGGGACAGACCCAGTGTTACACACATAGTAGCGTTTAGCTAAACCTCGTCAATCAGAAGATGATCCATACGTACTTGCAAATGCCATTCACTTATCAGTTTTATTTCTCAGTTAATGGTCAGCAGATGAAGTTTACTGAAATCAATTGTTGGAATGCTATCCAGCATTTTCAAGACAAGTTCAAACCATTGTGTTTTCCCTGTTAGGACAGTTGGCTTCTCACCTCAGCCACTCTGTGTGTGGAGCTGAAGCGTGCCGTCTCTCCAGCTAGTACACAGTGCTGGTGGGTACTGTTCAGGTCATCTGGTGAACACAGGGAAGAGGAGTCCATCAGAACAACAACACCAAGAACAACCACCAACAGAGCAGCGGAGACGAGTAAACAAGAGAACAGACCGGGAAAGAAAAGGAATATTCTTCCATCAAAAGTAACTACTTAATAAAACATTGTGGAGCACAAAGGCACGGCAGAATGGAAATGACAATATTTCATATTTTGATCTTGTCTTTTTAATTAATTATAATAAAGAATAAAACAGATCATGAAAAAGGAAAAGAAGAACAGATGAAAAGCAGGGCGTGGAGGAACACGACAACTAAATCATCGTGTACGCTCAGACAGATTGTGCTCGGTCCAGCGCTGAATCAAATAGAATGAGCAGCATTGTACTCTAATTTTAATTACCAAACAAAACCAGATCACACTCAATCTGTCAAGATGGAAGAGCCATAGCAACAAACATTTGCCCAATATCACAGAAGCTTTACAAAGAGGCCTTACTGCTGTTTCCTGTGTATCCCTCCATGTGTTTCTCTGTGTGTATAGATGTTTCGCAGCTCTGCCATTATTTGCCTCATACCAATAATTAATTTAGCCATGACAGAGCTGTCATTCACAGCACATGTGCATATTTACACCCGCCTTGAGCAAGAGTACACTGGCTAATGCCTGTGATTTGAAAGTCAAACAGCCAAATGCTTTGGGAGGAAGATGTTATTGTTTGGTGGGAGAGAGAGAGAGAGAGAGAGAGAGAGAGAGAGAGAAGAAGAAAAAAAAGACGGTGACAAACAAAACAACTTGCCGGTGTTTTCTTCACCCTGATGAGATTGTGAGGGATTAGGTCTCTGGGCAGAATTACTCTGCGTCTTTAAAACTGTTTATATCCAATAACAAATTATCTCCATCAATCTGCTCTTTTCTTGGCGCGTCTGAAGCGTCAGTGGGATCAGGAGGGAGTAGAGGCAAACTCGATAACTGTAATAAATATTTATCTTTCTTTCAACCCCTGCGCCTGCTGCCACTTGTCCTCCTTTTCCAGGAAGCAGGCTTTTAAATATATTGGGTCAACTCTTTTCTCCAGTCCCCCTGTGCATTGGGAGTTGGAAATCTGATTATCGAACAGGCCCGGTGTCAAGACTTGCATTGTTCTTTTTTAACCACTGAAATTCCATTTGGGTGGAAATGATGGTGATTCAATTTGCCTCCAGCAGCTCAGACATTAGCAGTTCAAAAGGGCCAGCCGGCGACAAATGGTGCTAAAAAGACATCACGGTGTCTGCGGTTATACGAACACTGTAGTTCTCTTTTAATACCACAAAACTATCCATCACATGGCGTGCGTCACTCAAACACTGGTACAATATATTTGAACACATGGTTTAGTGGTGGCTGCTCTGTCTGCGTGTACATATGTGTGGGTTTGAAACAGGAAAGGGCAGGGGGGGGGGGGGGGGGGGGATGTCCTTCCGCCAATAAGCAGAGGACTGAGTGTGTTTTTGTGCATGCGAGTTGTGCAAATGTATAGGTGCGTGCATATGTTCGTGCATTGTGCCAAGCATTTAATTCAGGTAGACCGACAAAGCGACAGACAGCCGAGGACTGTGTGAGCTGCTATCGTTGTGCAGCAGTTGGCCTCTCAAGGGCGTACTCACCAAGTGGAGCATAAATCCCCACTGATCCGCGACAGTCAAGTCCCATTAGAATGGTCTGCACAACAGCCCATCACTCTATTATCATGGCTGGCCTGAAACTGACTGTTCTATTGTAAATCTCATCCAGCTAAAGGAGGTCGGCTTCAAGCCCTGTCAAGCTGAATATTAGGTACAGACATCGCTGCTCTCAGATGAAAACACAGACAGCTTCAAAGAGTCAACTTGAGGAATTCATTAAAACCTTCCTATTTCTTACTTGTTAAAAGATTCGGATCACTTTAACGTAATGGAGATACAGGAGATAAGTAATCTAATATTCAGTTAGATGGATGTCTTAGATGGTACGTGTCTGTAACACAGAGAGAGTTCAAACTAGATTGTACAAGTAAAGCCGCTTCCTGTGTAACATGTTTGGAATTTACATATTTTCATGACGCTAACAAACTGCAGTTTCTCACCTTCTGTGGTTATGCTGATTAATTCAGAATGCAGTCACTAATAATACAGCATTTGTATGCAACGATGTGTGTGTGTGCGTGCGTATGATATGTCCATATTAAAAGAAAAAGTGAGCCACTTCTCTCCTTGTTTCGTTGAGGTTCTGCATCAGTAGAATTTTAACACATCACGCCCTACCATGGGGAGACAGTGAAGGCAAACAGATGGAAAAATAAAAAGTATCTGTATATTTTGTAGTTTGGTTATCTGTTTAGTAGCTGCAGAATGGACCTCGTGGCATCTCGGGACAGAAAGCTAAAATTAAACATCAAAGAAATACACAAAAAAAAAAAGCTTAAAATCTCTTTCCAAAAATGTGTTTGATATAGTCCTGTAGATCACGTCAGCTACACACCCCCGACTGCAAACTCTGCTCTCAGCTGGAAGCTGCTGTAAATCTGAGCAGTGTGTTTATGAGTTTGACGTTTATGCAGAGTGCACAGGTAGGTGGTTCAGCGTCTTTAGAAGAAAATATAAACCTGAAAGCACTTGTGATCGTACACGAGACGGATATATGCGTTTGCTGTTGGAAGGATCAAAACAATAATCTTTTAATCACAAGAAAAGCTCTATAATCACTAGGTCAAACGCATATATTATCACACGTGTAGAGGGCTAACAGATTGGAAAATAAAATAAAATAAATGTTTCTGATATATTAAGCAGACTGCAGTCAAATGCAATTAGCCAATCCAAGTAGGGGGGGGGGAAACATTAAATACATAATTAAATATGTAAATATATTTGTATGTCAACATTGGTTAAATTAAATTTGATAAATATATATTATATTAAATATATAACTGTAACTAACTAATATGGTGTTCAGGCTGTAATAATCTATATCAGTTAAAATATTTATTTAGTTTACATAAACCATATGTCATATTTAATTTATTATTAAATACAGTAAATCATTGAGCGATAAAGGGAAGACTGACTCAAGGTTGTACTGCATGTCTATCCCTATATCCTTATGAAATCATAGTGCCTTTAAAACATGATAAATCCCCCATTCATATGAACCAGGGGCCCTAACTTCTTGTACATCTGAAGACGAGCTTCTAATAAATGTCCTTACATTGAGAGAATAAGAGTAAGCTTGGAAGGGCCCACGGGAACGAAAAGAGGAGGGTGGAGGTGTCTGCTGCAGCCAAAAGCATTAAGCTGTGATTTACACCCCTGTGGCTCGCTGTCTGTCCTCTCCATAGAGACATAGTCGGCAGTGAGTCACAGGACTTCAAAAAATAACATTCGATTTTCCTAACCTCTCTAATGCACACCATTTCATGGAACCTTAAAGCTCCGTGTTCAGGCCAAGTCGGCCACACACACACACACACACACACACACACACACACACACGCGCACACACACGCCTCAGCTCCACTTCTCCTGCAGAGAGGGTTGGAAGAAGAGAATAGAGTGCGAGAGTGAAGTGAATCCTGATGGCATGGGACATTTGGGACAAAGTACAAGAAACACTAAAAACACAGGGTAATAAAAGCGTTCCTTCCTCCGAAGTCGGACACAGTGGTGAATGTGGCCGAGTTGTGTGAGCAACGTGTTTACATGTGTGTGTGTGTGTGTGAGTTTATGGAGAAGATTCAGTACCTCTCATGTAATAGCAGTCTCCAGACTCCAGTGGCAGCGTCAGGCCAGGTGTGTGGATGTCCCAGGCTACCTTGAGCCCAATCCTCCAGCATGCCTTCTCACCGCTGCCTCCCTCACTGCTCTCACCTGTCAGTCATACACAGCCCAACTCACTGTTACATTTGCATTTTACATTTATATTCACATTTCAGGCTTTTGGTTTGACAGTTTCACCCAGCGTGACTTAAACTGAGTGTAAAAGTGCAATACGCTTAAATTCCTCACATTTTCATGGGAAAGCATGAAGTTCATCAGCATATAATGAAGGCTAGTTAACACAATATTCATTCATCGTGATATCTAGGTAATGCAGACACTATAATAATGCCAAAGAAAAAGTAAGGAGTGCAATGATTAAATCAATACCACCCAAACAATAGATGTAAGACGTAAGCCTTTGTCTCCAGAAAGAATCACATAACAGCAAAGATGATACGTGTTGCTGTGGTCAGATTAGCTGTTAGCACAGGATCTTTATGCCATCATTATGCCGTGCAAGAGGAAATAGTTGGCTAAAAGCCCTTGATGTTGTTTAGTGAGTGTGTGAGACTGTGTTATTGGACAGCAGGAGTCCGATGATATTCCTGTTTCTGAACCCATTCCCTGTAACCACCTCCCCTGCTCTTCTCTCTCCTTCCATTCTTACACGGCACACTAAGAAAACAAGATTTGGCTCGGCTGGCCAACACCCTTCAGCAAAATCAATACTAAAGTCTTTCTGGGCCTCTCTGCCCCACAGCTGCCTTTTCCTTTGCTCAGCACGGATAAATAGTAACTTAATTTCCAGCCATTGTGCTCTGAGAGCCAGCTAATGACAGTACTCCCCAAGGCCTCAGGAATGGTGGAATATCATCCTCCGTGCCGGAAAACACTTCAGTCGTGGCAGATTCCTTTGGATCAGCGCAGCTGGGAAAAACACTTGGAACACTTCTCTGGCTGAAGCAAAAAAAACAAGGTGAGGCTGCTCAAAGAGAAGAACAGCCTTTCAAAGGAAGCAGGTGTCATGCAAGACATCTAGTCACTGTGCATCTGTGTTTCTTTCTTCTCAGGGACAATGTAAGAAACGTACAATTATTGTAAAAGTGCAACATTCCCCAAGGTAACCATTCTTATTAGCCTGGTTCTGGGATTCCTCATCGCCAGCCACTTGGATATACTGTAAATCTCCATGGCGCTGTAATCAGACTTTCCTCTGTAAAGCCTGGAGCTGCTAAGCACTGCAAGGTGTTATGCCATGGTGTTTGAAGCCCGTGTTCACAGGGTCAGAGTTGAAATGGCCTAGAACAAATCATTGAAACAGACCGCTGTAGCAGGTGTTTCTGGTTAAGAATCCCCAATGAAGAAAGCCCAGCTGTAAGGTGAGGTGGGATGTCAGAGCAGTTGGCATTTCACCTGTTATATACTGTAACAGTACAGTTTCAAGAGGCAGACGCAGACTGTGTCGAGCTCCCACTGTTATACAGAACATTTACTGTAGGTTTGCTGAACTACAGCTGAAACTTAACCTCCCCCCACAACAGGAAGTCAAGTCTTTCTCTCTTTCCAGCCTTTGGAAGGTGCAACGAATGATCTGGTGAATGTTTGCTACAGGGACATTTGAATCATATTTTAAAATCCACTCTGGTTTGATGGGTTAATGCAAAGAGCTTCATCAATCATTAGTGTGGGGTTATTGTGTTCTCGTATGCAAACTTCAAAACGCAACAGATAAATTAAGGAGACATTTATGATACGCCGGTACCGTCTTCTATAGTCGCTTTGCATATGCTCTAGAAAGAAAAGATCTACTCGCACTGAGATTCTCTATCACTTCGATCAGCGAGCACTATCAGCTCTTGAAAGACTGCACATTCCATAATTAGGAGACATCCTATCATCCATACAGTACAGTCTAGGAACACTTATCAAAGCAGGGCTCATTATTCCATATCAGATAATTGCACATCGATCATTTCTTGGGGAAATGATTTAGATGAGATGCCGTGTGTGTGATAAGGCCTGTTTGTTAGACTGCGCCATTGAGCGCATGTTAAGAGCTCAGATCCAAATGTCTGTGATCTCCCAACGCACGGGCGGCGATAAGGCTGTCAGCAGCAAGCCAGTGATGACATTTGATAATGCCCTGACACTATCACATAGATGGATCTGATGGCTGCCTCACCAGAGGCCATGTCTACAGCTGCTACAGCGCTGCTGTAGGGCCGCAATACACAAGGTTAGCTGTATCTGATCCACCATAAAGCAACTGAGATAGTTGATGGGATATTGAAGAGAAAGAGAAAAAGGAGTCTTTAATTCTGTAACATGCAAAAGACTTGCTTTATATACTTCAGATTTAAATGTGAAATCTACGTATCTCAACTATTGTTAGCACAAATATGACATGTGAGCTTTTTTAGCTGTGAGCCTTACCTTTGTCATTGTGACAGCTATAGCTGTACACAGCCACTGGTGTATGACTGATGAGGTTCTCGTCGTGGTGCCACCCTACCGCCATTTTCCCCATGCCATAGTAGGGCTCTTCTTTGAGCTGGCTCATAGCTGCTGGGTCCATGTAGTTGAGTAATGTGACATTGAACTTGACCGGACCGGTGCATACAGGCGGAGGACTCGACTGGGAAGAGCCCTGGCCGCTTGCTGGTTCCTCCCCGTCCTCAATGTGGTGATCTGACAAGCTGTGCTTCATTTTGGCCACTGGTTTCCCCTTGGCCCCGAGTCCCGCAGGTATAGTCTGTGTGCCACTGATGGCCTTAGGCGCCCAGCCGGGGAGTTTTCCTTCATTGTGCTCTGACCCTGCTGAGACACCCGTCTCACTCGGTTTGACCTGGGAGGACTCTCCTTCCTCACTGCTGTGTTTGGACTCACTCTCCCATTCCCCTTCTTGTTTTGACCCAGAGCAGCCTTCTTCACTGTGTTTCGACTCAACATCCCACTCTTCACTGTGCTTGGACTCCGTGTCCCCCTCCTCACTTTTGTGGGACTCCGAGTCGCCTCCTTCACTATTCTTGGAGTCGTCGCTGTGTTTAGACCCCGTGTCCCCCTCTTCACCCTGTTTGGCCTCCCCCTTCGCACTTTGCGTTAGCCTGTCTCCTTCCTTCAGCTGAGACACATCCGAACAGAAGAAGGTGTTTAGCTCCCACAATGCCTTGCAAGCAGCCCTCAAGTCAGGGTCGCAACAATTCTGTCCTTTGACGTCAGGGTCCTCGCTGTGCCAGGGGATGGCAAAGAGCCGAGTGTCCAGATAGCGATAGGTGTGGCCTGGCTCGCCCAGCAGAGTCCGCGAAACAACGGTGAACACATCTCGCTCACGGATGCGAACCAAATCCCGCAGGAGGCAGCCCTTCCTTCTCAGGGTGAGCAGACCTGCCTGCACCCGGCCATGGAGCTCAGGAGGCACCGAGCAGGATCTCCTCAAAGCGAGGCCGGAGTAACTGGCGTCCCACTTGGAATCACAAGACACTCTCATCAGGATGATTCTGACATACAAAAACATAACAACAAAAACAATACGATTGAAATGCCATCATATTAGTGGCTGGCTCACCAGTTGCTGATAACCCTGATCTGGAGGTCCCAAAAAGGGAATCTTCTGGTCTCCCAACTCCTGCAGTAACCTCTGCCTCTGTGGAACACAACAAAGTAAAATAAGAAGAAGCAGCAGGAACCATCTGCATGTAGCTATTCTGTAGTTTTTACATATTTGCATGTCTTCAAGTTATCAGTTATCTCTATCTAAATGTATTCAGTGTTTAACTTTTTGGGGAATATGGGTTTGTTGGCCAAATAGTATACGACTGAAACGATGGAAACTGTGATTAAAACATCAACCTTCCAACGCCCGAGTGCTGTGATTGGCACTAAATGTACTTCCTGGGATAAGAATCTTCATACAAAAGCATTCAGTGAGTCTGGTTATACCACCATGGCACTAGAAACACAATCTTTGAATACAGGACTGCCTTTTACTGCCTCTTGTGGGAACATGAATACATGTCCAACCATCGAACCTCACTATAAATATATTCTTTAGGATTAAAAAGGGTATAATGCACAATAATCTCACATTCCGGAGTATGGGGACCAACAAGAACAAATTGTGCTCTCAAAATAAGGCGAGATGGCACTATACCTGGTCATTTTTACTGACATCTCACATTTTTATGATTTTGTGAAGGCTGCCGTGGGGTTCCTCACAACCTTATAAAAGCCGCCCTGTGACATACAGAGCTCCCCCAATAAAAATGTCAACCTTGTGGAGGGATCAAAGTACTTTTCCTTGGATGCATTCCATTCTGACCTGTAAATCCAATGGCAACTGGCATAAAGACTATATGCCCAAATAAATTTCACAACTATTTCCCCTCCCTGCCATGTGCTTGTGTGACGGTATGAATAGGTCGAGGCATTGCGTATGTGGGTTTAGATCCTCATATTCATTCCCCACAGGTGCACACACAGTCTCTGCATGGCGTCTCAGCAGCAGGGGAAGGAGAAATGTCACCGACATGCCACTGTCTTTAAAAGTTTTGCATGAATGGCCTTGTGCATCAACCACCATGCGGTTGTGATAGTTTAAGGAGGACCGACCCTGTGTATATTTCCGAGACATTTACAACAGGCGTCTCACATTTCTTCTGCCCTAATAATGCCAAAGACCTCCTGTGGCACGCAGCGGGGAATATGGGAACCGGCTGCCAAAACATGTCCTGACTTTTAGGGTGAAATAAAATGTCCCGTTAATAACATTAAAGTTCAGGTATAAAAAGATGTTTGTCCTCCTGCCTCAGAAGGGGGCTGGATCAAAAAGAGGGCAAGCGGTGAAAGTATGTGCATTAAAGACAGGAGGGAGGAAAAACAGATCCCAAAAACGGAGGCGGAAGAAATGGGAGGGCATCACATCAGAAGCAGTTTGGTGAATTTACCTTCAGGGCTGAATCTTTACCTTAGGCTAAACAACACAACACCTGCTGAAAGTTTCCTTAAAAGGATGCACATGAGTGTACAGACCTTCCAAGTTATTCTGGAACAAACAAAAACAGACTTGCAGACAGTTGGAATACAAAAAACAAAACAACATGCACTATTCATGGCCAGACCGCATTCAAAGGCTGTTGGAAGAAATTGACAATCTGACATACATTCATTGGTGTCAAATTCTAGCTTATGACAGAAGCTCAAGATATCAAGGTGAGCTCTGGGCTAGTGTTGTACGTGTATGTGTCTGTGTGTATCTGCGTGTGTGTGTTTGTGTCCGTGTGCTACTGTGAGTCTGCACAGATCCATATCCTGGCATCTACTGTAGATGTGCGCATAAGTAAGAAACGTACAGTCTGCTTTAGTCACAGTAAGCAAACCACCACTGTGTACACAAGCATCAAAGTGTGCCTTCGTACTGTATGTGTGTGTGTGTGTGTGTGTAAGGCTCCAACAGATATACAAACATACATGCCCTTCCAAAAAAAAACGCGCAGCCGGGGTAGCGAGCATGATGCCTCAACGCCAATCGCACACAACCAGGGCTGTCACACACATGTCAAAAACATCAAGCTACTCAGAAATTCCACAGAAAAAAAGAGGAGAGACAAGAAGTTACCGGAGCCCTCTGAAGCAGATGGACTCTCTCAGTATCAGAGGGCCGCTGTGTCTGTCTTACTGTCTCTGTGTCTGCACCTGATTCTGGAAGGAAAAGCCACGAGGCGCAAAAAAAGGTCTGCATTTCCACTCAGACCCAGGAAACAAGATTACCAATCCCATAATGACACGCATGCTTCATGGTAGCCGTGCCAACCGTCTGCACTGAGTAATATATCAGATGCTTTTTTTTAATCTCTCTCTTCCTTGATGGGATTATTCCCTCAGCCGGACTGTTTATCACAGAAAAACATATTAGGTAGAATAGAACTCAATTGGTTTGCTTTGATCTTGCCCTATAAGAGATATCAAACTGTGTACCATATATTTATTAATTTCATTTATTTCCCATCTGTGACACTTTAACGGACACTTTCTTCAAAGCGTTCTTTGCAGAGTAGATTAATGTCCAGCGCTTAGCATCAGTAGCTCAAAAAGCCAGATAACTCTGCCGCTGCGGGGATAAAAACACTTCCAGTCTAACTTGTGTCTGCCCCAGAGGGGGCATTGGAAAGTACTGTATGTGATACGACTGCTGAGGGAGGACACATGAGTCCTGCTGGACTTGTCTGGATTTGGCTGATGCATCATAAACTATAGATAAAAGCTACAGAGTAGAGTAAGCCCTTAAGATGGCTTGATAAGTAAGCACTTCTTGTGCTCGCCAGTATGGAGACGTTCTTCTTTCCATCTTGGCTGATGTTTAAATGTCCTTCTCATGTAACGTAAGAGGTATAGCGTATTTCTTTCAAGACCTCCAACCAAAGGAGGGCAGGACTTTATCTTTAGATACAGGTGCCGCAGAGTGCAGGGTGCAAACCGTAGATCTCAAACAGGCCTTGTGCAGCCCCGGGGAAGACGTGATGAGAGATAGCTGTGTAATAGAGCTCCGTGTTGAAATAGCGGGCCATTGGTACTTGTGTGACACCCATTTCAGAACTGGTCCTCTTCTGCAAAAGTGATGGTGAATCAACAGTTTTGACAAGTCGGCTGTAAAACTTCGAACTCAAACAGACAGACTACCAGTGTACATCAAAGGCGTATCCGTCCCGGTCCATTTGGCACCGGATCGCAGAATGTCTGGAGCTCGTGTGAAGCGACACAGGGCGTAGAGAAGGGCAGGGAGTGCCCACCCCATCAGAACATTTGTGTTTGCATGTGTGATGCATAGAAAGAAAGAAAGTCTGTAGGGAGCGTTGAATTCAGCTTTGATCTTAGAAAATAACTGAGGAAAAACATACACACGGGGAACACTTTAAGAAAACCCTTGAATCAAAAAGCCAAGGCTCTTCAGCCAACACTAGTTGTTCATAAAAGGTCTCCACAGTTCCAGGTCTACCTCATCTTCAGGGTATGCCACTGACTTGAACTATGGTGAGAGAACACAGCACCTAGGTGCCACCACACACACACAAACCTACACAAGCACACACACACACACACACACACACACACACACACACACACACACGCAGAGAGGTTCTACTTTTGTTGCAGAGTTTTACCACTTGTAAGACAAACTGTCCACCCTACCTAATGCACAAACTGAAAACCAGCAGCTCCAGCACTAGTTACATGGTCCGCAATGACCTTCTTCAACTGTTTTCAGATCTTGTTCCTTAATTTCATGCATGCCATGCTAAAAGAAACATTCTGGGCAAAAATTAACCAATTCTCACTTCTGACATTTCGTTTACTGCCTCTTGTGGCATTCATTTATTTTTAAGAATACCTGCTAGAAGTTTGGCGACTGTGTGACGGCTAACTGGGCCGGTCAATGGCTAACTGGAATGTGTTTGAGTTGACCTCAGAGCGGGGGCGTTGGTAATGTGTAACGCGGTGTCTCCACTCTCCTGCTCAGGACCAGCTCATGAATATGACTGTGAGAGCCAGAGGTCAAATCAAGAGGATGTCGCCAGAAACATCTAAAAACAATTGGCTTTCAGCTACTTTCGTGTTGATCAATTTTTTTCCTGGATAATCTGTATTATCCTGAGATGTATTTACAGATTCAATTTGGCATGTAGGTCTAGCCTACATTCACAAATCACATTTAAATGCAAGGTCATCCATCCAAGCTCATCATGCAAATGAAACGGATCAGAGGTTTATGTCAGTTATTAAGAACATAATCCTCAGCGTGTTTCTCATATACACACATATTGCAGATGCATTACAAAGAATGAGCCATATTCAAAAGAATCTCGTTTGTTTTCCCATTTCAAATTAGAAACAAATAAAAGAAAGAATATACCAAGAAATACCTGCAGATGGAAGCTATGCCATTAACCACTGCATTTTCTTTTCTCTAATCAATGAAGTGAACATTCTGTATGTATTGACAGACACATTCAGCATGTGTTCAGTGGGGGTCCACAGGTGGGCTACGTGATGACAAATGGCAGACAGGCCTGCTCTGGCCTGTTAATTGTTGTTGGAGGCTGAAGGCTGCGTTGCTCATTTCACCTCGCGACAGGTCGGCAGGGGACGTGATCATTAATATTAGAACATTTCCATCCATCTACCTAAACACGAGGCCACTCATTTAAAGGGCTGGCGCTGGGCAGACCTTTCACGCCCTGTTTATAACACTGATCCAAGCACATTACCAGAACTGTGGGGGACCACCGCCAGTCATTAATTACATTCACACACACACACACACACACACACACACACTACCTTAATTGGTTCCTGGTCACATTTGAAAAAATGTCACACGTGCGAGATAAGGTACACTTACACACATCCAATGTGCCATTTTAACTAAACATCAAAAGTCCTGTTGAATTCTCTCTTTGTGTGCATTTTCTCACAAGCACACTTCCTAAAAGCGACTCACCCAGTCATCCCAGGGTGTATGTGATTCTGTCAGAGGGAGAGTATGTGCCCGTGCGTGTGAGAGAGGAAGAGATGGAGGGAAAAAAGTACTGGACCTCATCTGTTTTTTGATCTCTCTCCCCGCAGCTGACAGACTTACAGAGAGACCCAGGTTTCGAGATCAATCATTCAAAAGTATTTACAAATGCACAAAGCTAGCCACAGACAGGTTGGCACATGGCCACTCTGTTTAAGTGCTTTTCAATGTGTCTGTGGTGTCAACATCTATTTCACACTTATCTACACCTCAAAGAGGGAAAAAAGATGTTTCTGTGACCTTTAGCAAGTGTCAAATCTGGAGAGAAGAAGAGAGGAAAAGAAGAGAAAGAGCGCGGGGCGATTTAAGAGATCTGTCGATGCACGCCTTACATAACCTTTTTATTTATCCGGGAGAGATTGACTGAGCATGCTCTTTATCAGAAACACACTCGCGGCTTCACAGTCACATCCTTACACAATTTCACACACAGGAGCGGCAGAAAACATCTAAAGATTTCTACTGGACAATAAAAGTTTCCCAATTCTTTGCTGGAGGAACCTGGGGTTGAACATCTTGTTCAAGGGCAGCTTGAGCTTTAAACCCAGCGCAGCCCTGTCGTCACAAGAGACACGTGAACTCTTGGCTAGCGCCGCTGATATGCTCGGGCCATTTTGCAATTTTGCCTTAATTGTTAGTTTGCGACCGGGCCATAATGTTTCCATTAAGATTATGTCGATGGAGAAAAGCTTTTTAGTTTTCACCTTCAAATTACAACATGCTTTCATGAGGTCAGCTGTTTTCCATGTGGAATGGCCAGTTTTACTGCAGACGCAGTCCCTCGGCATTCAGGCAAGGTGCAGTTCAGCAAGGGGTAAGTAAGGGGAAAGAGTGAGAAAATGAGGAAGGGAGAGGGATGGAGGGAGGAAAGAGAAGAGAGGAAGGAGAGCGTTGATTGAAAGACTGTGATTAGCAGTTTTCAGCGGAGCACCAGGGCCACTGGGTTGTTCTAACACGGTTGTCGCGTCTCGAGGTGCAGTCAAGGAGAAGTCAGTGCTTTGGAAAGCTCCCTCAATTTCTCCATTTCCCCCTCCCTCGCTCATTCACTCTCACCACCCAGCTACACTTTTCCTGCTCCTCCAAAAAAATCAATATAGCTGTGCAAAGTGCAGCTTGGCCCAGGGGGAGGGCTGGCTAGCAGTAGGGGCTAGATGCAGAGCTTACAGGAAGGACAAGAGGCGTCCTCCAGGCCTGCGTCCCACAGGCAGTGTCAAGGACAGACCTGAGTACCAGAGGACTGAGGCCATAAGATTGCCCTCCCTCTATCTCTCTCTCTCCCTCCCTCTCTCTCTCTCCCTCTCTCTTTCTGCTGGCCAGGCTTGGCCGGCTCAGCGGGGCAGAAGAGATCGATAAGCAGGTGGAGCGTTTAAAATCCCCAGCTCCGGAGGCTGGCGTTACGCTCCTCAGAGCCGAGCAGACCAATACATCGCTCAGGGCAGGGCAGCTGGATGGACGGATGAGTGGGTGTATGGTGGTCGCACCTAGTCATTGAAAGGTTTGTGATTTGTGACAATAAACAATTCAATAGCACTTAGCCATACACACTGTCTGAAGGGGTGTAGAGCCAGACTCTTCACACACACTGCCATTGTCTCAACATGTCACAGATCAGTAGCATTCAGGAAGGTCAGGCAGACCAACACACCCTGGTGCTGCATCCAGTCCGGGTCTGTATTTGTGCAGGCTGCAGCGATGATACACGGCTATTATAAAGCATAAACTGGCATGTACTATCATTGTCAACAGCAGTGTTCCTCATTTCCATACAGTAGGCTTGACGAAGAAGCCTGTACATGATGTGGATGAAGTGTGCAAGGAGGATTTCAGTCCTGCCGCTGTGTCTCCGTGTGTGAGTGACTGATCACAGTAGAAGTGGCTTGTGTCTCTAATCCAGTACCACTGTTAGACTGTGCAAAGACCCGGCTCTGTGTACCGCGGCACGGGTTGATCAAACCCATCATGTGACAAGCAACCTCTTCAAATGACGATGATTTCCCAGCTCTGTGTCCTTTCGGCTCCATATTAGATCATCTTCTGACACTACCAAGTCTGGTACTTCATCTGGGATAAAGATGATGTGCAATCCAACCGGAGGGGCTGGGAGTCAAGGGTAAACGAGGGGCTGAGAGAGGGGTACTGTGCCGGATCGGCTGACAGCTGTGACAATTATCATATGGTATATTATAACCTTATGCTAAACATAAGATTTGATAAAGTATATTGCTTGACAAAACACTTCAAGGATATTTTACCATCAACTCAGCTGTGTGTCACAGTCACACACACGAGGAAAATAACAGATCATACAACACATCAAAAATAGAGAAGATCCTGTCTACTCTATTTTCTCCTGCCCATCAAAATGTTACTACTTTTCTGCCATCAACTATATCATATTATGTATTTATATTATCTAAAGCCAAGTAGACAGACAAGCTCTTGAATTATTTGTTGAGACCCATTTGTTGGAACTGATTTCTGAATATGATATTATTAACAAGCTAGAGCAGTGGCGTAAGTTTAAATGCTGACAATCACCTAAGCCACTAGAAAAACATATGAGACAAAACAGATGTGGACTGTGAACATCTAGGACAGGTCTGATTCCATCTCATGTCGTCTTTGACCCAGATAAACTGGCATTATGATGTGACCTCAGATTAATATTGAATTAAGGGCCGAATATCATTTGTGGCTGTTTACACGACCGTCAGCCTGTCTTCCTGGAATCCTGAAGCAGATAAGTTTGCTATAATGGCATTAGCCAAATCCTGAAGTATAGCAGACGGCACTTGTCTTGCTTGAGAAGCCACCTCATTTCTTTATTTATTTTTCCTTCACTCATTCTGAACAAAGGAAAATATTCTACCAGGAATTGAATAGCTTAATCCTCTTTTCACTCTTCCCAGTAGCTTGAATGGTGACAGATTAACATTCTGGAGGTTTACAAACCCAGCCATTTGAAAATGTAATTGCTGGTGCCACACTGCATGCATGTGTTGAGGGTTAATACTAAAGCTTAAAATACACACATGCACTCGAGTCAGGTGGGGGGGGGGGGGGATGTGGCCAGGTTGGGCCAGACCCCAGTCAACTAAGCTCAGACAGGACGGACCATTCTGTCATGTACGTATCGGGGAGTTGCAAGCTGTCCCAAACCCTCGCTAGGCGCCATAGTTACTGTTCACTTCTGCTAATTATTACAGCCAATCAGAGGGGTTAACGGGGCGGAGCCTGGCCAGACCATGTTCTGGGGCATTTAACAGCTGGCAGGAACGGAGGTGAATGCATTACACACTGCCCTCATCCAATAAAAATAAAACACCCTGACATCTGAGGTGTACTTAGCACAGAGAGCAAAGGGAGAAAAGGAAAAGAAAGGAGGGGGGGGGGGGGGGGGGGGGGGGGGAAGAGGAGGGTGGCTGGGGTGAAGAGGAGAGAGCATCTGATAACATGATGTCCAAGTGCCACCTAGTGACAGCATCCCAGCTTCTCTGGTCCTTAAGGCTATGGAGCATCAGGGGTGGACAGATGAAGCGACCCAGGACAGCGCGATTGAATATAAGTAGCATATTGTTTTATTCTTTCAAAGATAGCCTATATCAGCACCAGCCCTGTCCAATGAACAGCCTGAACCGTTCCAACTTTCAAATCCAATTACAACATACAGTAAAACGATGACATTCAATGTAGATTTTAATCACTTTACATCTTGTTTCCAAAACCCAATCAAGCAAAAACTTCCTCGAGTGACCCCCACTGTCTGTTCAGTTGGGGAAGCGGGCCTGTGACACTGCACTGGTATTCTGGTGGACCAGGGCTCCTAAGTCCCCTCCCCTCATTAACCTAGGTATAAATCACACTCTGCCCGCGCCCAGAGGTGAGAGGGATGAGAGTGGAGGTGAGCTTGAAATAATGCTTATGTCACGGCGGGTCAGCCCTCCATTATGGCCGTTTCAAAAACTATTAATCTTGCTTGTAGTCAGTGGCCTAGAAATAATTACTTCATCTAACCCATGTAATACAGCATGACCAGCAGTCGAGCCTGGTCAATTTGAGGCTGGGGAGGCAGGATGGGGCGGTAGGGGGGTTGTGAAGAGACAGACAGAGACAGAGAGAGAGTGAGAGAAAAAGGGGGGAGAGCCACAAATTACCAGGCCCTGTCTCCTGCTCCTGGGTGACTGATGTCCTGCTCACTTCAGCTGTGGCCTTTTACACTCTCAACACTGATTTAGATAGATACACACAGATGCACGCTCTGAAAGGCAGATCCTGTACGAGCGCACACATGTACGCACATTAATCCACACACACACACACACACACACACACACTGAGCAAGGAACACACAAATCACATTATTTTAAACAAGGGTTCAAAACCCTTTCAAAAATGAGATCACGCACTGATTTAATTAACCATCTCCTGGCTCCACGCCACTAAACAGCATTTAATACTTCATAGAATGTATCAAAAACATCTTTTATATTTTCCATCTAAATGCCATAATGATGCTAATTATTGGATATGGAAAGTTGAGCCACCCGCTATCCCCAAGTGAACTTTGCATTTATTTTTTGCAAAGTAGCAGCGTTCAAAATATATCTGGAAATCATAAATATTAAAATAACGCCCCCAAAATATGCAAGTGAAAATACTTTCATTAGTTATCAGTCAGAAGCAATTTTGAAAGCTATGATATTACACAGAGATATTTTAAAAGCTCACACTGTGGGTAAACAGAGGAGCTCCTGCAAACTCAGCCTCCATGAGCGTCACAGGAAGTGTGTATGGAGTGACATAAATAAATGCAACCCTCCAGTGGCTGTCACAGCTGGCATTGCAGGTGCAAATTTAATTAGTCAAGGTGAAGTCTCCCTTGTTGTCTGAGAAGGGGTAGGTGGGGGGGGGGTCCTCGCCATGCACGGCTGTAAACACGCACTATATCCTAATCAGGTGTCACCGCAGCGTTTGATCAGCCCGTGAAAACTTGTCACGAATCCCCGGCAGAGAGTGGGCCGAGGGGGAGAACAAAGGAAGAGAGCTGTCATGAGAGAACAGGGTGGTGGTGGTGATGGCGGTGGCAGTGGATGAAGAGAGATTGCCCATTAGCAGTCTCTGTCGCCTATCTCTCTCTCCCACTCCCCTTAACGTCTCTCCTCCTCTTGTTTTCTTTCTTTCACTATGTGGCTACCTACAGTACACCTCACTGTGTCCCGTCGCAGCTCCGTGTCTGTACTTCCACTCTGAGGGAATCTCAACCGCAGCTGTCACGCTCACGCTTCACAACCGCCAACAAAGCTTCCAAAAGAAAACCCCAAAGTAGTACACTACTTTTGTTTACCTCCCAGAAAACCCACACATGTACAGAGATACAAGCTGCGCTCGTTTTGTTTTTATCAAGCCCCGGTGTAAGTAGTTGGGTCCTGCTGAAAAGCCTGGAGAACTAGAGGCAGACACGCCGCTCTCCTCCGCTCAGCGCCTCCAGGCTGCATTGAGGCAGTGCAGGAATACACGCGCCATTAGATACTGTTTACCTTTCAGTTTGGCTGATATTGAATACATTAGCCGATTGAACCTCATAAGAAACACAGGCGAGTGACAAGGCCCAATCGTCTTTGCGACTACCATGGTAACTGAGATTACAGGCTAACAAAGAGCAGACAGGGGGAAAAAATATTTAAAACCCGAATAGTGATACATAAATTAATTAAAGGACAAAAAAACAAGTGGAGAATTAAAGTTGGAACATCTGTCAGCGACTTAGCTTCCCAACGTAATACCAGTGTTAGAACATTTATACCCTTGAAGTTAATGATCCCCTCTTTAATTGACAGTCAAGGAAAACTGTCTGCGGCAGCATCCTGCCGAGACACCGATAAGAGGCCCCCTTCCCCCCTCCCAAAAATAAAATAAAAAAACAGTTTAAAGAACCTTGGCACTAATCCCTATTGTCATCCCAGTGCAGCAGAAGGACTTACAAACACAGATAACTCCGCTGAAGCTGTCTATTTCTCAGGAGTTATGGGGACAGCCGAGCCGCTGCGCGCTTCGAATCAGTCACTCAGATTAGCCCAATCCCTCTATGCTGTCAGTCAGGCGAGACAGTAGCCTGTCACCACATTTACATGAGTCCATCTCATATGTGACAATGCCCCCTATATGTGACAATGGCTGCGATGAAGGGGTCCAGTCGCTCGCAGATAGCGAGTGTAGGGTACGGCAGATGGGCTGTTGTTAGATTAAGCTCATGGTGTGTGCTGTGCTCGTGTCTTCACTGACACTCCAACAACAAGTTTAAGGAGTCTTAACCATCGCTGTTTTTCCAGTGGAGAGAATGTGGGAGATGCATGTCAGATGAAATACACACCTACACTAACAAACGCAGATACACACGTACAGGGATAAACTTCAAAAAACTTGGAAGTAAAGAATGACTGTTATCTTACCTAGTTTATGTATTTCCTAAAGTTGGCTTTAAGCATGACTTTAATCCACCTACTCCACTTAACATGATGAAGCTCAGAGAATAAAAAGGAAAACAACATAAATTAAGGAAACATCTGGATCAGTCTCCATCTTCAATAAACACAAGTATGGTGGAGATTAAAAGGCCAAGCCTAAAATAAATCTCTACAAAAAAAAATAAAAAAGAAACAAACTTTGGGGTGTCAAATTATTAAGGGATTAGTTCCTGCAGACTATAAGTTTGTACTTTTAAATGAACGTGTTACTTGAGCACCTGAGAGCTCACAGTGTGCTGACTGCTTTTTATGCTTCTGTGGCTCACTCCACTTCAAACAGTCCTGCAACAAATGACAGTGGATGCCCCCTACATAACAAGGCCAGGGCAAGCATGACACAGGGGTTGACAACTGAACCCTCAAACTCCCTAACCCCTACCCCTGCCATGGCACACGCACACACACACACACACACACACACACACACAAATAGCCCCGAAAACAGCCCTGACATGACCGCTCAGCAGCCCTTCCTAACCCCTCCTTGTGTTTTTTCTCTCTCCATCTCACTGGAGACAACCCTCAATTCAAGAACGTTTCAGCCAGGCAAGTGGATGTGACCCGCTGCCCCCCAGTCAGGCTCATCTGAATAAACAGCGCTGAAGAAACAGGCAGAGGAGGGGAAATCTGCCTACATTATGATAGGAAGAGAGAGGATGGGATTCAGCCAAGGGGCTCCTTTCTTTATGCACGTTTGATCAAGTGCTTGACAGCGCCGGTGGATGGAATTACGGACTGTTGAACAAAAAGTTGTGGTGTGGGTGTAAGCGTGCGTGGGCGTGAGTATGTGCGCAGTTCAGTCTGGACAGCTGGGTTTCCGTGGCCTGACAGTGTTAGGCTTGTGACAAGCCTGCCGCACCAGACCACCACATACAAAGCGCAACCCGCCCACCAGCCTTCGCAGTCCATCACTCAGGACGGCCGGGGGAAGTGCCGTGAGAAGAGGTCAGACGTGGAGGAAAGAGATGGGAGGAGAGAGAAGACGAGGATGAGGAGGAAGAGGAAGGAGGGAGGGCTGGTCAGGGGTTAAGTGTAGAGAAGACAGCGATGAAAGGCAACTGTCATGCACCAGTGCTCGCCCAGGAGCACCTGTCTCGAGAAGAACATGCAAAGTGTGCCGGTCACGTCCTGACAATACCCCCACTTTACCCACACACACACACACACACACACACACACACACACACACACACACACACACACACACACACACACACACAAGCTAGAAAGGGCTGATGCTCCACCGTTGGAAAGGCATCACCCGTCTGACAGCATGCCAGTCAAGCTGTCGTTGGCTCCTTCGCATATGCAAGGAAAAGTTAGGCTGATGAAGAAAAAACACACGGGGGCTCAGAGGAGAAATCACTGAGACATGAACAGACTACCTGAAGTGAGGAGACACTTCTCAAAGACTTGATGCAGAGTAAACGCTGGAACGAGCAGTACAAAAAGCTCCATGAAAGCAAATCCAGGATAACCAAGGCACCTACTAAAGACTGGAAGTTGGAGTGGGGACTAAAGTACTCAGGTGGAAGCAGCTATCCAAAGCACCTGATGCCACAGGGACTGGAAATCATTTTCAAAATGCTTTCAGTATTGTTGTGTTCCATTAGAAAGGAATTAGATTAATGGCTAATGTTGCATTTAAGCGCTTTTGTTATCATCGCTTTTGCATTTTTAACCTTGGCGTATGCTAACGTCTTTGCTAATTGAAAAACATGCAGAATTGAAACCAATATGCCTGACACCATTACTATCATGTTCTTCCTATAAAGTCAAACAGAAACTACCTGTGGTATTTTGTTGTCGGCGGTTATCGTGGGAAGCTAAGTGTACCTCCAGCTGGCTAAGCTAATTGCAATGCTAAAACCTGGCACTGGCTAAAAGGAGGCACTTTGTATGTTCAGCATCTACAAAGCCAAAAGCTAAACGGCAGATATTTTTAACACACTTGCATTGCTCCCGTTTATGGAAAAGAGCTTATGATGTACAAATTAACAGTTACTATTTACAGCGCCTTGTGAACCTGGCCTCCTGCAGCTTTTGTGAATGAAGGGTTTTGGACTTTCCATTGAAACCAGATGTTGGGCAACACCGTAACAGTAGGCCCTTTTACTTTATTGGAAAGGTGAGTCATTACAAAAGGAAAATAAATTCACAAATAAACAGCACGTAGACCGTTCTGTCCAATGCAGGTGGCTTTGCATAGTGGAATCTTTTTTTATTAGGAGTTAGCTACAATAAAACCAGGCCAGTTAGGGAATATTCTGGGTAGCATCGATTATTAATGACATGTTGGCTTTGAAGGCTGAGCCTGATTAAGTCTGATGCAATATTACATCTGTACCTGTGTAATTGCTAATCATCCCAATATCAATGGTAATAAGCTTATGTTATGTTCTCTTAGCATTCACACAAATATCAACCTCAACCAAGACACCCACCCACCCACATCCACCCACACACACACACACACAAAAAAATGCCAAACAAACAGAAATGGAAAATAACGACTCGCCCGGATCATAGCCTCGAGTGGCTAATGAACCCCCTGGAGACTCAAGCCTCTGTGTAAGAGTTGAGAGGGTCATTCCCATGTTTATTCAGCACCAGTCCAATGAGCCACCACCATCTATTGATTGAACTGATTATTCTATGTCTCTCTTGTGACGGGACACATGCATGACAGATGAACCCTACTTGGGCAGGTCACATTCGATGTTATCTCATTGAATCTGACAGCTGATCTGGTCGGCCAGTTTGCATGATCCACACCGCGGCCTTGTTTGCGAATACGCTGACATCTGGGCTAATGCCTCAACACTAATACGAGGTGCTCGGTAGGGGCTGTCAGACACGTAAGCTGTCAAGGGCTGTTTGGACAATCCTAGGGACTGCTTCCATAGGAGGGACCATCTGGGTTGTAAACGCTAAACATAGCAATGTATTGTACTTTATTAGCAGAGTATATAGGATATATAGGATTGCATAGGTGTAAGACATAATTTCTGTTGCCTTATGTGGAATGTGGCAGACTTTGCCTGAACTTTTTTCAATTTTGCATCTCGCTTTATGCCGTACACTAGTCGGAGGTGAGTAGATGGCAGCCGCTGCTTGGAGGAAACCTCTACAGATGTCCCCTTCAGTTAAAGTATGACTCACTATGGCTTTAAATCCCCCACACTACACCAAAGTGTGTAATGCCTAGCATAAGGCTATCTCTGTTTTTCCATTTAGATGTTTTTCCATTTAAATGTAAGATCACAGGTCCTCTTAAGCACATGGGAGTCCGTGACAGGTCATCTTAGACATGTACCCGGAGACAATGCAGGCGGGGCCATAAAAGTTGATATCCTTCCAGATGCAAACCAAATGTAGACATCATGCACCTCTAAAATGTTATGCATTCAACACAGACCACTATAAAGAAAAAGAAAAGAAGGTGGTAGGAAGTGATGGAATGACGGGTTTCTTATATGTATCATGAGAAGCTATCCCAACATGTAAATGGCTGATAACCAATGTCATTAACAAAGATCCATTTTATGGGTAATAAAGCGTAACTTGGTGCGTCATTTTATCTCACAGAAACAGCTTGCTTATGTCACCAGATGTAGGGGAATATAATCAGTGAATTAAATAATTACATCACAGATGAAGAGGAGCAAAAACATTCAATCTCATCCTTCCATCACTGACATCTTTAAATCAAAGACTTGCCCTCCATCACGGACGTTGGTAAAGGTCAAATATACTAAATATACTCAGGCTACAAGACAACAACACTTCAATTCCTCTAAAAAAACTAACAATAAAATAGAAGCAATGTTGTAAATATGTAAACACATTGCATTGTCATTCTTTTACCAAACTGGGCAGGAAAATTAATGCGTTGTATATTAGGATGCTGGCTGACTTAGTTTAAAGAGAGGCTTTACCAACCACGTTGATCTGTAAATACTTCAGTCCAAATATATGAGCCAAAGATCAAATAGGCGAGACAAGGTAAAGACATGTAGAGGAAAAGCTCAGCAGCAGACTAATCAGCCCCCTCCAACGTTCAGATTGCAGATCAATGAAAGACCTGGGGCCTTGGGCCTGCGCTATATTACACACCAACACTTCATATTCATTCATTGATTTTACTTTTCACAACAGTATATCATTGAACTCCAATGGGAGCGGGGGGAAAAAAAGAGGCCGGGGCTGAGGTCAACCCTCGCGTGGACGGATGTTTGCACAATATTGATGGCGCATGCAGAAAGAAATGACTAAATATCTGGATCAATAGCCACGACAGGTTGTTCCAGATGGAAATATATAAATACTTCTTTATGGCCTCTGCAGTGGCCCTAACGAACAGGGCTAAATGCCCCCCTTAAGGTAAACTCTTTGATTAGCCAAGGCCAGAGGTGACAAGAGGGGTCTGCTGATGCTACGATACCACGCCTCCATTGGCCTGTGGATGCTAATGCACACAGGGGTCCAGTAAAGGGGCCAAGGATATCACAGGTCACAAGCCCTGGGCAAAGTGCTCTGTGCTACCTGACCCTCCTATTCATTTGTAATGATGATGGGCCCGGGCTACACCATTCTTTGTCATGTTCAAATATTGCATACCATGAATAATTTAGAAAAATCTTTTCCTCAGTTTTCACATAAAGATACTTTTCTAAGTGCAGTAATAAGAACTGGGAGGACAACTATAGTTAGCAAGCCTAAAGAAACTCATTTGCATGTGGAATTCCCCAATTTTACGCCACATGGAGCAAAAATGAAGTGGAGTTAAATATGTCGAGCATTTAGTAATCAACTCAGGCCAACAGCCTGGTGAAAATCTTGCATCCGGCTGCAGCTGCTGATGATGATGACACAAGAGCTGCCTGTTCTTATTTACAGCACAACACAATTACTGAGAATTACACCCAACCTCACAGCTTCCCCTGCTCCACAGCGGCCAATGGGGCCATAAAGAGGGAGGAACCACATCATTGCCTGCTCCTTAATTAAATGAAAGCTATAAGGTTCATTTGCCTCCTTTTTTTTTACACATTGAACTAGCCAACCCACTAGTGAAGACCTCCCAGACGCCATCCCTGCTTGGCCTTAAATCATGACTGGATAAACTGCCCGGTGGGTCCCTGCTGGACAAACAGCGGCCGCCCGGCGGCAAGGCCAGAGCAGGGCACGCGGCGGATCGACACCTAGCCAACGATAAGTAATTCTGTAGAGGATTAGCAGCATGATAGCCTGATCAATACTGTGTGCTCAGGCCATTAGGAATGCAGTGAGGAAATGACCCCCTCCGGTAATAAAGCAGGGCATCTGGGTTCTCCTTCATTTGCTAGCTCCATTAGTGTAATGGTATCATTATCTGGCACAGCCGTATTTTTCTGAGCCTTGGCTTTTCCACAGCTCGACCGGCGGGGGTCTGATGAAGCCGTGAGAGCCCCCATGCAGAGTGTTCCCCTTTCTACCATTCTACACAGAGCCTAGGTGTAAATCTAGCTCTGTTGGAGCTTATGTGCTACCCTGCCTTAGGTATCCATACCCATGTTTTATGTCAGCACCCAACACTATTTCTCTATTATTGGCTCATTAATAGAGCAAGCAGCATGTAGCTTGGGTTAAACGGGAGAAAAAGATGGCCGGCAGAGCAGAAAGCTGCTGAATGTGCTGAATCCGACACCCCCCCTCTTGCTAAAACACCAGGCCTGACATGACAGGACGTCGGCATTAGTCGCCATAAATCGTTTCCTTTACACTAATTCACCAGCTAACATTTTGTGTGGGAGAATTGATTAACCATGTCTGGATGTGTGGCCACATAATCAGCTTTTACCTCGGTAGTTGTTAATTTAACAGAATTGCCAAGGGAAACACAAACCATTTTAATGAGTGTTCAGAAATTAAATACCCTAAACAGCTTGCACTATGTGCCACAACCAGAGCAAACCAATGAGGCTGATCTAAGCAATGGGCTGGGCTGAGCGCAGGACCTCACAACATCTGGTGACCCTGTGTGATCATTACTTAGCCTGCCGCTCACACACACACACACACACTTCCTGTTTCGACACAGCACTTAGTACTTGTCATCACTGTCCAAATGGCGAGCTTGCATCAAAGACAGCATTAGAACATCGGGTTAAGGGACAGGGTCAGTGCCGTTTTCACACTTGCCAAGGCATGAGTGGAAATTCATCCTGTGATGACAATATTGATAAAACATAATGAAATGTTTTCAATTCATTAGAGTACAAGGAGAGTTGAATGTTGCTTCGGGGGAAGACATTCATGAAACCTAAGACAAAGATCAAACTTACAAATACTCTGCACGGTTAGTGTGTTCTCCTCTAGTCCAAGTAAAGTAAAGTTATTTCAGATTCTTTCAAGTAAATGTGAATTAATGTGGACGTGGTGTGATTAACTCTCCCTGGGCAGTTAGGCCGATACCATATTCTTTTTCATTTAAATAATATAGACTATGGCATCCCACCTGTCAGTATGCTATATTGACTTACTGTGGAGCTATTTTCTAAGGAGATTCATTTGGCACTAATCTGTTGGTGCTTGCATTCCCTAACTCAGAATGACAGTGGACCCATCGCAGCGCATCTCTCACGTTGTGCAGCATTGCAGACACACTCACTGGATAAGACAACCAAATTAGAAGTTATCATAATATCTGTATCATTATACAACCGCTGATATTATTTTTTAAAAGTGTCCAAAATGCATGCAGCTCCTCTCTTGGCTGCTCTAGAGTCACATAGTCAGTTTACAATTACAATTCCTCTTGCTCATCCTTTTATTTATCGAAAGAGAAAGGAAGCTAAGCCATTAGGTCTGTGCAGTGCTGCCTGACTGCCTGAGGGCCAGCTGGAATGAGTTCTCTCTCTGAGCCGCTCATCTGGCCGCCATGGCTGCTTTCATAAACAGGAGGAACCACGTCTTACATAGTTTCACTGCTGTCTAACATGATCCAAACATATGTGCCACAGCAGACGGCGTCCAAGTCAGGAGATAAGAGGAGGAACAGACAGAGAGGCAGACAGACTGACAGACAGAATGACTATAGGCCAAACACACCCCAGGATGTCTTGGGCACAGCTGAGCCATTTCCTTCCTTTCCTTTAATATCTAAACAAACCGCAAAGTTAGAGTTATACAGCAAAAGCCTGATTAAGCCCAGGTAAGCACGAAACACAGCTTAAAGCACCAGCACACACACAACAGTTGGTCATCACAGGTTATAGACACAGCCATGTCTGTTCATAGCATGTGCAAACAATCCTGCACACACCTCACGTGTACACCTTTGACAACGTGCATATTTACAGAGGGTATTATTTAAGGACAATATTCACTATATTAACCAATAAGTTCTCCTTTCCACTGTACAGCAGAGCACCAGTTGTTATCCACTGCATGTAGAGTAAAGCCTGAAGCAGCTGTGGGCACATTGCCAGATCTGAGACCCTACACACACCTCACACACACCATGTGTGTGTTTACTGTTGCATTGGGCTGTTCCATTTCTGCAACTCACAATTGAGACATTGTTCATTTTTCACACCATAGCATCCCAGATTTCACGTTGTTGTTTCTTTGTTTGTTGTTGTTTTTTATTAAATCTTATTAACTCTTAACCTACAGAATAGTTCTGACTGACTTTCTTTGCTCACAAATATCCAACAGACTGTGATTCATATCGTGTTTTTCCATTTGACACGCGATGAAGACGTTATCCTGCACGCTACAGCTTCTCCTCAGCAGTGTATTTACGTGATAAAGCACCGTTATCATGGAAGTGTCATTATTTCTTCATTGTAGAAGACTGGGGGGGAAATGGAAAACACAATAAAGGAAACAGGCAAGGTGAGGTATGCGCTGACATTCACGGCTTTCTAGCCTTCAAAATGCAGCCAGCAGCATCACATAAGGAGCATTAGATATTCAACGAGCGACAGGGTTTAGAAATATGCCAGACCTAATGGAGAAAAACGCTATCAATACCTTTCTTCTCTTCTCCCCCTCACTGTCACCCGATCTTTTCATGTTCCTGGACTTGTGTTTACACTGCCTCGCTTTCAAAAGAGGCGACGGTGGATGTTGTAGTACACCAATAAATAGTGCTTCACGCTCTCTTCATATTAGAAAGTGCACGTGCACGTGCAGCCTGTCGCGTTGTTTCAATTAGAGCACAATCGTTAATATGTTCAGTGTAAAATGTTTTTTGGTTGAGAGATTTTTAAAGGACACGCTACACGCGTAGCACTTAGAACTACAAATCCCAGATTGGACTTTTGCTCGCGGCGGAAGTAGCGTCGCCACGCTCTAGACGTTCCACTGCGCAGATGCAGAGCAGGTACAGAGCTACAAATTGCAGATGTGCCGGTCAAGATAGTTTTAAATCAGTGATTTAAGTTTTACAGCCCTTTAAAAAATATATACAGAATAAATATAATATATATTTATATATTATATATATATTTAACCCAAAAGCAACTACTACTACACATTAATATTTTCTTTTCTGGTTCTGGTTTTGCAGCAGATAAGCAATATTTTTATTTTGTAAATGTTTGAGAAAAATACAAAATATTTTGTTCAAAATATCCTGATCTTCAGCATGGATATTCCATATGCTTCCCCTTTTTTTGTAATCAAAAGCAGTTACACTTTCATCTTAGACTATGTGTAAAAATAGCAATCATGCTTTGAACGTGCTCCAGTTCAAGTCCCGCCAACCTTCTTTCAACTCTTGCATGCATCTCAAATCCAGGTGCTTTTCTGCCGGTGTGGGCTTCAACCACGTCAGCCCTTTTCAACTCACTACCGATCGTGAAAGTGCACCGTAAACGCACAGCCTCCATGTGGCTGCCTTTATGTATCACCCACAGTTGAAGTACCTTCCAAGAGTTCATCCACATTGCTCATAACATGTTTTGAATAGCGCTGAAATGTGTTCTGTCCATTGTTCCTATCAAAGCACATGTGAAATACATGAGAGAGTTTCACGGATGGAGCAGCAGTGGTGGTGGGAGGGTGGTGCAGGGGCGGACTGTAGGGGTCTGAAACACCTGCTACTTATTACCATTACAGACTTTGATCAGTGTCTTCATTAGTTTCCTTTGTAATCTCTTTTCTTTTATGGTAGAGCTGACCCAAGTGAGCCGGGTACAATGATTTAACACACATGTTTCTTTCACCTGTCTTGTAAAATACTCAAAAGCTCTCCCACTTTCAAGGATGTCGGTGTCTCTGGCATCCTTTACTAATAAACGGAGGGGGTTCTTTTGAGTCCTATTTATAACCTACATTTCCTCTCCTCTGTTCTGGTCTTACAAGGGGAGAGTACGTTTGAAAAATATCCTTGGAATCATCTTGTGAAAACTAGATCCATGTGCACGCATAGCTATATAGTTTTTTACATTAACATATGTCTGCCTATAGTGCTTTTTTAGAGCTACTATCATGGAAACAAAACTTACGATGTTGTAAATAATTCCCTTTTTTTTATCTTATAATGTCAAAATCTGCCTTTAGCCAACCTCCGTCACCCCGACCCGTCATTACACTGTGTTCCTGTTATGCGTCAAACTATCATTCACATATTCCCACTGTCAATCATCTTTATGGTTAACATTTCAAGGAACAGAGGGTTCCCTTGCCGGACTTTTTTTTTTGGCTGAGTCTGTCAGATCTGGGGGCTCTTTGAGTGAACATATTGTATAGGGCCTTTAATGGCATACAGGCCACTTTACCTTGTCCAACAAACCCTGCAGTAGCTTGGTTTTTAATTCCATCGCTGGTGGCCCATTGGTGAGATGGTGTCCTCACCGGCCCCATGGCTGAAGAATCATATGTGCACAGTTGGCCCTGTTAAATAATCCACAAAGTATATAAACCATTCAAATCATGTAGTTCTCAGTAATGGGGCTTTGTGGAATCATTTCAGAGTTCAAAGTTACAGGGAATTGCTTTGATCATACATCATGCATTGCTATTTAAAAAAAAAGCATTTAAATGCATTTACAAGATACCCTATTAAAATTGTAATGCATTTTATATGACAGAAAACCTTAATACTTTACATGAGGCTATTTTGCTTTCTTTGATTACCATTCAACATCTTCTCATCTACTGTTACTCTCAACAATAAAACTATATTTGGAAATATGTTTTCAGACTTTTCCTTTTAGTTATTTTCAGATTATCGTCCCTTTTTTATTTTTCTGTCGAAATCTTTTTTAAATCCACACCACTCCATTGAAAACCATAATTACAGGATGTTAGCCTACTTTAGGGAACACGTTAAACTATATTCATGTGTTCTCACTGTCAATCATTGTGATGGGGAACATGTCAGAGAGGAGAAAGTTCTCTGGATCCTTTTTTTGTTGGCTGTTCAGATCTGAGGCTTTGTGAACAATCATAATGTACAGGCTCTTTATATGAAAACAAGCCAATTACCTTCTTCAACAATGCCTGTCATTTGTCCTACAGTGAATCAGACTCTAAAACAGGCACCTCTTCTCTCATGTCTGACCTGTAGGGTTCAGCGTAAGGCAAGGTCATCCCTGTACACACTCTGATGTGGTATCATATGGGATGGAGGGGGAAAAAAATCACTTTGAACTTCTTCTATCATTATATAGCCGTCTCTACTGGTCTGGCCAATGTGCTTGTGCTCATGATGGGAGTATGTTTTCTATTATTGTGCATTGCATCAGATCCGGATGACCCTTTGACAAGGCTCCTTTTTGTGATATAATGAGCATCTAAAAAAGCCAGGGAAGAATAAAAGATGAGAAGCGCACAGTGCCAGAATGTACTAAAGCACAGTAAAGGAAGACAGAAACCATTGTGTTGTGTCTGTATTAAAACCAGAGCCCACCGCCCTACAATCATCTCTCTCCCCCCCCCGTGCATCAAACTATTGTATGGCCCGAAAAATCAGACATACAAGAGACAGGCCTCTTTGTGAATAATGATATCTTTCCGAGGCAGGAGTTTCTGTTGGGCCACCTAGATTGTATTATGACTTTATCAAGTTAAGCTGTGATTTCTGTATGAAAGAGAGGAAGCAAACTACTGGGGAAACTATAAAACACTACAGTCAAGCATTGTCCTTCACCACACGGGACCTCTGGTGAAGGTACTGTTAAGAACTGTAGACAACATTTCCCACTTACCACAACTTCAGCCAAGGACTATCCTCCGCATATTGTGCTGCGTCAGGGAAGAGAAGCTCTTTTATTTTTATCTTTTTTATATCCAATGAGCATATGGAGCAAGGAAACTGTTACTTGTCAGTGCTATAAAGATGATTGCTGCCCAGTGGTTTCAATTAACATCAAAGAGCTCTTCTAGTTGTATCAAAACCTGAAATGTATTATTTAAGTTATGTGCTGGAGTCCTCCAAACGATTATGTCCTCATTCAGAAGAGGGTTTTCTTTTCTTGCTGACTTTTTCCTTTCCGTATACCCTGCCGCCTTCGCCTTGTTTCTTTAAAGCACCCCCACATCACTCCTGCACGGCCTCTTTGTAGCACCGGGGTACCTGTGTGGCTCACACCCGGTGGCCTATTAGTTACAGGGCACTAAAAGAGGCACCTCTATAGTGATGGGGAAGATTAAAAGTCCTGTGTAGCTATGTGGGTAGAATTTCACAGTTTTTTGGAAATTCTCCCAAGTTCATTTCTCACTGGAGCCACATATAATGTATCCACTGATGGTCCTGGCACATGCGTTATATTAAAAAGTGCAAAATCTAGAATGTGTAAAAGGTGCAAAGTTGAGAATGAGCATTCTGAGAGTTGCCACCATGACTCATTTTATGACGACAGTCTTTCATCTGACTGTGACACCTTATTCTCTCCATGCAACAACAGGCTCACTTACAGATTTATGATACGTTTTTTATTGCAGTGAAGAGCCCATTTAAGTATAGGACATTTTAAATAATGAAGTATTTAGTAGCAGGTCATGTGTATAAATGCTTAAATGGTCCGGCACCTTGACTTGGGACTTGTCAGTCTTGACTCGGGACTTGAGGGCAAAGACTTGAGAGACTACTTGTGACTTGTGAAAACAACTTGGTCCCACCTCCGGCTGTTTTTATGCTAAACACCTTCTTTATGTTATAATCTGTTAAAGCTTGATTGATGTTGGATTGAATATTTGGACACTGTGTTATGTGTTTGTTGATTGTTGTCATTGAGTGCAGGATTAGGGTTAGGGTTAGGGTTAGGGTTAGGGTTAGGGTTGCAGAATGATACCAGTATTGTTGTGGCCCATGTGCAAAAATGTTGCTTCCACCAGTTAAAGCAGGTTGCTTTCTTTTTACATTTCCCCAGTATCATACATTTGACTGTTTTGACTAATCAGTATTGTTAACAGAGAGGCCCAGACTGGATCAGTGCAAATCACCTTACAGTTCAGTTTTCAATCCCACGGGGACACAAGTGCCAGACTGGAGTAGCACCTGCTGTCTAGCTAATATAATGACCTTTTTTTAAATCTCAGTGAAAAAAGAATTGTTTCTTGCCACAGTGAAAGCTCTTCAGGGACAGAAGTTATTTATTGCCTCTTGAGCCCTTATAGCTGGAATATCGTTAAAAACCTTGCAACCCCGTGGCCGAGGCTTAAAGAGCACAGAGGGGCTTTTAAAATGGTTCAAAAAGTACGTACACCATTCAATACATGTTGATTAAGCCTCAATAAATGATTGTGTAGCACCACAGAAAAGAGCCCATTGGTTACCGAACAGAAAGAGCGCGCAGCCTGCGTCTAAGATGTGGTACAACTCCTTGGCTGGGATCACTTCCAGACACTGAAATAAGGAAGCGCTTTGCTATTGCTGTGATTTGAATACCATGATCACTGAGCACTTTTATAAGAAACCCATTAAAAGTGAGGTTTTGACATACAAAAGAACCCCTTTTTAAATCTCACGCACAATGTCAGGCTGAAAGACGTTATAAAACTCTATACGGAAGCATACATCCGCTGTGTGTGTGTCCTCGTCCGCGGTGCGTGAGGGAATATCTTTTGTAGAGGCAGAGATGACCCGTTTTGAGGAGAAGCCTGCGCCCTATCGCTCGGCACCATGCTGCAGATTAATCGCACGTTTGTTCAGCGCGATAAAATCACCCACGACCGGACTTAACTTTTAACAAAGACGTCTGCCTGAAATATGCTGATTTGTCAAAATACCCCCAAGATCTAAGAAAATAAGTCGCTCTGAATAGGACCAGCTGAGGTGGACACAAAGGCCCAGTGTGACCCCTCGCCCCACCTGCTCTTGACAGTGTTTATAAAGTGCCAACTCCTCTCATTAGCGCTCCTATTACCGCAGAGTTATAGCAGCCCCGCAGATCAAAACACAGCCTGAGTGAACAATGGCTGAAATGGCATTAATGTTATATGTAAGAGTTCAACAAATATTGGGAGGGATCTCTTTGATGGGGACTGTTTTACATTAAAGGCTTTTTTATTAGGGCTTTTCTGGTCTTTAATGTGCATGTTTTCCCCCTGAGTCAGTGTTACCACGCTCTTGTTGTGTGACCGATCACTGAATTCAGTAGAGGACGCACATACGGTGCACATACGACGAGTGATTGTTAGTACACACTGAGGACATATATTGGACGTACTTTAGGAAAATAACAGTCAGGGGTCTTTTGATGTGCAAATCTGAAAACCCCTTCTGGGTAATAAAAATCTTTTCTATTATATGTTTTTTTCTTTCACTGGTGCATTGATGCTGCTACACACACATTCATTGAATTAATCTGTTACTAATAAGTGCACAATGATGAATGTGAAACTGATTCAAGTTTGGCAAGCAATCAAGAATTCATCTGACAGCTCAAACTGTACCCAAAGCCACCAGTCTGACCACTGACATGAACACTGAAACGTGTTTATTTATACACGCACGTTCCTCCTCATTTCCAAATGAGTTGACATTACGGAACGTGCCAATGGTGACAGTTACGTTTAACACTGGCTGAAAAGTTTAAATCACACCCAACTTCCTATATACAGAGCTTTTTACTTTCTGTGGGAGGCCGCCTTCACGTCTCATTACCGTACAGTCGACTGAATGGCAGGTTGGTTTATAGTGGGACAGTCTACACTGCTCTCCCCAGCCCACCCTCAAAGGTTCAATTGAGAATTTGTTATTTTTCGGTTAGTTTCTCATTTGTTTTCAGTGTTAACCTTCTTTTCTTTCCTCTTTCCTGGGAGGGATCGAGGTGCGCTACAAGAAGGAAATGACACAAGTGGAAAAGGCATATCGGGAAAATGATCCGTCATCGCTACAAAATAAATGGACTGCTTTCATTCAGCAAAAAAAACAAATTCAACTCCACAACCCCTAGTTACACTCGGTCAAGGTTGTTCGTAATTTTTCCATTCAGTCAACTGCCCCGAGGGAGATGTCCCTTCACGCCGCTGCAGGTTGGTGAAGAGGAGAGACTCTAATTAATAAAACGTAGCTAGAATTCTCCGAGCAGCATTGAGAATCTTCTGGACGCAGTTGCCACATGTGTTTGCATGTCTGTTTGGTTTGGCCAGTAAGTGACAGCAGCTTCTGGTTATCCAGAGCCCATTAGATGCTTTGATCCCAAATGGGCCTTGTTTCCATTTGCTGAAAAAATAGTGTTCTGTAGTTGGGCTGCGGTACATGAATCGGACCTCTGTGATTTGTTTCTTCGTGTTAAATATGATGTCTTGCGAGATCATTGTAAGACACACAGGATTGCCGACATCCTCATCATCCCTCTCAACATTCTTGTTCTTATTATTACCATCATCAATAACTAAATCCCCTGATGAAATATGATAAATTGTGATTTGCTGTTTTGGGAACATTAGTCTCTTCTGAGGATTGTAGGATAATTCATAAAGCCTGCCAAGTGATGGTCTCGCTGACTCACCACACTATTTGTAATTGCTTATGTTTTGGTGATGTCACGGTGTCACACTAACATCCTGACCTCTGGAGAGCTGTATACCATTCATCACAGAAGTACCACACACCTAGCGTTAATACTTTCCATGCACTTCTGACACAAAAGCAGCCTCGAGCGCAAGTTTGAAGCCATTGAACAATTCTGCAAATGATCTTGTTTTGTGGTATATGGTTAAAGCAAATTAATAGAGAATGTGTGCTGCCTTGCTCGAGGCTGAGGGACAAGCAACTGACAATGTCTAGAACAAAACACCACAGGTTTTTTACACATGTAGATCATACATGTCACGGAGCCAAGTCCCCATTTCAACACCGTGTCAAAGGCGTCTCTGGACCGCATCCCGAGCTCTTTGCTTGTTTGTCTTTTGTAAAAAAGGACAACTACCCCGGCAGTGCCAAAGCACCCCAGGCTCTTTGATATGTGAAAGCCTAACAGTGGGACTGCTCCCTGCTCAGCTGGTACGCAGATGTGTGTGTGTGTGTGTGTGTGTGTGTGAGCGAGTGTGTAGGGGGAGCCCGCTGTCTGAACCGAGCACAGATTAGTGACTCCTTTTTTTTATTTCTAATAAATAAACCCCAGTGCATGCTGGGGTATGTGTGAGGGAAAACAACATGCCACTAGCCAATCAGAAGCAGGTGGTAGGGCTTGGTGGCTTTTCAGACCCTGCAGCTCTTATCATAAAACAACTGCACTTTTAACTTTAATTGTACTTGTGGATGGATTTTGAGGTTTGGGTTAGAAGTGTTTTATTACTTCAGACTGGAATCAAAGCAACAGAAATGTAATTATGTTAAAAGCAGGCAACGATTTTGTTGTAATGGATGGTGGCCAAGTTACAGGCTGAACTCAGTGATAAGGGTACTGCCACACACACACACAGCCACACACACACACACACAGCCCACACACACACACACACACACACACACACAAACAGTAAGTTTACCGTATGGCAATGGCAACATACATTTACTCAGTAACTGTAGGCCTACTTCAGTACAAGTCTGAGGTAAATGAATGTTTCCATTATGTGGATTCAGACTCGTACTGCACTTTCAGAGTCAAATATATATATTTTTATTCCATTACATTTAACACAGTTACTACTTATGTTGCAGATTTGACCTTTAAAACAGATTATAGAACATGTTTCAGTGTTTCTAGATTAAACAACTCAACAGTATAGAACACAAGTTTAACTACTGTTCACACATTAAGCATCAGCAGAAATAATACAATCATATAATATCTGATACTAAAACACTGACGGAAGCTTTTCTGCTGCATAATAAGTTCTTTTACTTTTGATACTTTAAGTACATTTAGCTGATAAAACAGTATTTTAGTACTTAGTAGTTACGTATTCCTTCACCACTGTTGTATATTGTAAGGAAAATAAGTCTATATGGCAAAATCTGTCTTGTGACTTCTTCTAATAATGCACTTATGTTGCACTTCAAACTGGCTTATCTGAAGACAGTGTTCACTGATACGATTGGACCTTTTTGTACGTCGCTTTGGACAAAAGCGTCAGCTAAATGAACTTTAATGAAATAATATATTTACTAATAATATGTACAACTCCTGGTGGCAGGCACCATTGTATTAATATGGGAGTGTGTGTGTGTGTGTGTGTGTGTGTGTGTGTGTGTGTGTGTGTGTGTGTGTGTGTGTGTGTGTGTTTCTGTATGTCAGTCGTCAGTTGGTGCACAATATAGCAGCTGCACGGCAGGTGACACTCCTGTTAGAGCGGTCAGAAACATACACACACACACACACATACACACACACACACACACACACACACACACACACACACGTCTACTCCTGTACATTTGACTTACTTTACACTCCATCTTTAAGACGGTGGCTGTTAATCCATAAACTGTCTGTATAGTGAACTGTTGAAGTAGGCCATAGGTAGATCTCTGTGTGATGTGCTTGGCTGCGGTTCGGGGCTGATGGCCTCCAGTGGGGTTTTTCTCTGCACGTAGTGGGGGCGGGGGGGGCGGGGAGGTTATGATGAAAGGAGCAGAGAATGAGATGACACACCCTGTCTCCATAATTCGCTGCTTCATCATGAACAGAGGCATTAGGAGCCCACCTTTCTTTCTCTCCGGAGAATCGTACATGTCACACCGCACAGTGCCTCTATATGAGTCAGTCACCTCAGGTGATTCGCACGCACATCAACGGATGCATGGCATGTCGTCAGATTACTTCATCCACGGCATCTGAGATCACAGAGCAAAAAAGAAATATGATTGATAATGCCGAGCAATGATGCTTCACTTTGTCGTGGAGTTTCCCTCACCACTAAAAACTTGGGTAGAAGAGGTCTGCCGTGCCTCCGGGCTCTTCCAGCAGACAATTTCATTTTTAAGATTTCAATGGAGAGTTTTAGTGTTTCTTTGTCTGAGTGCTGAAACAGAAGATTTCACATCCTGCCAGGAATCAAACTCTCGGGAAAGAGTGATACATTTAGTGTCATTGGTTAACTTTCTCTAATATAACGTCTTCGAGCCATGCTAAAGATACACTCTGGCCCACAGGGCTCACATTCACACCCAAACCACATGTTGTTAGACTGGTGGTGAATTTATTTTAAAGTTGTTGTTAGTTAACCTGACATTATTTCATTCATGTGAATGATTTAATTATACGTCTGCTCCTACCGATGACATACAGCTAAATGGGAATGACTGATGCTAACAGGCTCCATGTCACAGCGGTGGATTGGTCTTGCAAATGAGTTGTACCCTGCAGGTATAGAATATAAAAGTAGATGCAAAAATAAGATTCTCCTAAGTTTCTCTCTCAGAAGAAAAACACTTGTCCCTATTTTGACCCCTCTCACATCTGACCCCAGTTTCACACACTGTAAATCCACTGACAATTAAAAGAAAAAGCAGCAATCCAAATGCTGGACCACAAAAACATCAGACTGCCATTTTGGGGCCTTTCCCATAACCCTTTGCTCTTGGTAATTAGTCAGCAATTGGACATAAAGCGTGTGATTGGGAGTGAAAACAACGTGGGGATCGCAGACTGTGGTTTGGAATGGCAAATTCCTCCGGGAGACACAAGTCTGTCACAGAAGGAAACGCTTGATTTAAAGGCGTTGATTCAGTAAATTACGCGCTCTGAGAGGCAGCACAGGAGTTTTTAATTGCAAACATTAAATTACAGACTGAGAAATTGTGGCGTGTACTGTACAGTATGTATTTAGACAGACTTGCAGCTGTTGCTTTGGTCCTGATGAGTGTCAGCGCCATCAAGACATCTACTTGTTGTTCATGGTGTCTGTTATCCAAATGTGTTCTGGTAAACATAGACACTTCGTAGGTCCATATTCCATTTACAACAAATAAAACAAATGATCATTTCAGCTATAGGTTCTTCAGGTTGTGTATATACTTTGAATTTAAATGTACGATATCTTTGTGTTTATGTGAATCATCTGATCCTATCCTTAAGATCTTTTCTACCTTTGGCAGCTGTATTATTGTTAAATTATCACACTAAACCCTTTAGGTTACTCCGTATCTGGCAGCTATTAGTTAGTGGTAACTCATTTGTATTGTACAGTTAGCATGTGGCATATAAGTGACTCACTTGTCCTTTTCACCGCGCTGAATTTCTCTCACATATGTACAAGTTGTGATATCCGCTCCACCAAAATGTCTACACAGTGTTTTTTTGGGTTTTCAGTGTGGTCGTACTAATCTCTGCGTGGCACCAAACAGATTTGTGTCTCTATATTGGGCTCGGCGATGGTTACCGCTCGAATATGTTGATCACTTTGTGGAAGGATGTGTGTTTCCTTGTGTGTGCGTGTGTGTGTGTGTGAAACCTGCCTGTTGCATGTGTGTGTATCTTGTATCTGTGTGTGCACATGCAGTAGTGTTGCACACGGGTGTGAATGACTTGCTCTTGATTGTACACTTATGAACGTGTGCGTGTGACAAGTGTGTTGTGGGGGAGAACTGTGTAATGTCAACAAACAGCAACAACAACAACAGTTACGCTGGCTGCCGCTGAGCCTCAGCTATGTTGTAATTAGAAGTGGATGAAAATGTGGGACAACAGTGCCTTTAACCATAACCAAACATTTCTCTCGGGCGGAGGATTACAGACAGAAACTGAACGCGGTCTGCTCTCCCCTCTGCGTGCCACATGTCGCCGCTCCTCTGGCCACTGATCCTGCTCCTCTCCTCTGCCACTGGCCATTTGGGTCTGCACCCCAGATGTGTGATATGGTCACCTTCAACCACTCAAGTGACTTTGTGTATACATGCATGCAAAAGTGTGTATGTGCTCTGCAATCCTATAATCCTCCAGTCTGTGCTGCCTCCCACTGGTTGGGCATGATACTGACACTTCAAGCTACATCCTCTCTTGAAAGAAAAATTAACTTAACCAATAATGCAAGTAATTCATTTTGCACAAATCATATGACACTAAACTGCAATAAATCACTTTCACATACTTCACATATGAGGCATCAACCAGTTGGTTCTCCTAGAAGTTAAATAAATGCTAACAAGGAGGTGCAAATCCAATGTTGCCTCACGTCTGTATATTCCACTGTCAAGAAATGAATGACTTTTCACTGCAGCTCAGTTTAAAACAAGACCACCACATGCGTGAATGAGTTTCAGGCTCTGAGCTCTACCACTATGTCCTGGCATGGGGAGCACATCTAGGGAAAACTTGTAAACAGTCAACCATAATCATATGTACCCTGAACAGAGACATGATTAATCTAATCCCCGCGTGTCTGAAAATACCAGAAAATGTCTCCCTCCTGGAAAGCAATCAAGATGGGCTTGCACTGTGGATATACATTGCAACGGCTGTGAAAAGATAGAAGCAAAAGAGTTTTATCCAATTTGCTAAGTTGATCAGGTTACAGTAAAGGCATGCTGCGTTAAACCCAGTGAAATGTGGATTATTGAGCCCTGTTATCTGTTGCCTTTTCTTTGTGTCCCTTGCACAGCTCAGCTTGACCTCTGTGCATCCTCTCAAAGATAGATATTAACTTTACGAGTTTAATTGGCTGCAATAAAACAACACAAAGCCTGCTTTGTTTTCTAAACACTCCATGAAAGTAAGAACGTTTGCTGCCAGCATCCTCAGCCCTGCATGGGACTGGATCTCAGCAGGGAAGCAGGGCTGCAAGTTCAACTTTGTGCCCGACCTTCCGCATTCCTGTTCCCTGTGTGCGCCCTCCTCGCTCTCCTCTGGGGTTCAGTCAGGTAGGAGTGAGTCCCACACTCCTGCAGCAGCAGCGAGAGAGGGGGTTTGAATGTGGACAGAATGGTTTGCTCAGCAGCCTGTTGCTTTGGTTTGTTTGGAGCTGCGGTCCTTGCTGGAATATGTAACCAAATTCCTTTCCCTGTCCCACAATCGGAGTTTGCTGCCAGCTTCCCTGGCAATGAGGCCCTGAATTAGGGCCAGTCCTCCTGCTCATCCCACAAAGCCTTTCATGTTCCCAAACCGCAGCCTGAGCGAGGCGCCTCGGTTTCAACAGCAGCAGACCAGCATATGTTTGCCTAATTCCTGAGACATGATGACAGTGGTCTCCCAGCCACGAAAAGACAGCTTCAGTTGGTTTTTTCTTCATCCTGCACTTTAATTATTATTTTCTGTTGTTGATGACTTCCAATAGTTACACACCACATGTTTTCTCATTACACATGTTTTTATTCTTTTTCTTTTTTTTATGAGAAACCCCCTAAACCCACACCCCTAAACCTTTCCTCCCCCTCCTCCTCCTCTTCCACCTCGATCACCCTTCTCTTCCCACAATGCTTTGCTAGCGCATGACCCTGCGACTGGAAAAAAAAACAAAGAGCAGCGGGGGAGGTTTTTCATTGCCCAGGAAGAGATAGAATTATGGTTGGTTATTACCCACAACTGCTAGGTGTAAGAAAGGATCACAGCGCTGAGAGGGGGGACACAGTCTCCCTGCCACAGGTCACAGCAGATTACCCAGAACCAGGCCTGATCTCGTAAAGACAGGGCGTCGGAGAGCAACACCCTGCGCTGCACCCAGCGATGCCCTCTTGAACTTGCATTCACACTTACTGGCGCCTTCTATCAGAGCTTTTGTTTTTTTACTGTCTGGGAGAGTTTGACTGATTTGATATTTTTATGTAATGTAGAGCACTTTAATCATAGAATGCAATTAGGAATATGAATTTTGTGTTTTTTCCACCACAGTGGCTCGAAGCTGCCGCCAGCTGGAGCAGGTAGGTGTTCCCTGAATCTCCACAGCGATGGATGTATTGGCTGTTGGTGGAATCAAACGTGCAACCTCTACAGTGTTTGCGCCCAGTCTCGAGGCGTGATCGTCATAAAAACAAGAACAACACCCAGCGACATGCCACGATGCCTTCTTGACCTTCTCTTCACATTCACTGGCGCCTGCAGAAGCGCATCGTGTTCGAGATTTTGTCTTTGGTGTCGGAGGAGGCTTTATTGATGGCGAGACGATCATAAAACCCACGAGAAGCTTAATGCCCACACAATCTACCATCTCCAACCTCTGTCTTATTAAGCACAGAGTCTATTTGCTGGAGAGGTGAAACATTGAGCCACAAATCTGAGCTAGAGAGCTACGTGCAGCCAAGAGAAATAAGCACCAGAATTGCACTGAAAATAATCAGAATTTAGTGGTGCATAATGGTTTGCTTTGAAGGGGAAGGTATTCATATTTTCTGCTCTTTATTCCACTTATCAGAAGCCCTGCTCTCGCTCCCCTCGGGCCAGTCTTTTGGGAGCTAAGACTCCTTGGCGCACATCAACTGCCTGTGGCTGTCATTGCATGTGTTTAGTTTCACCGCTAGTTTCCTATGGCTTACTGTGGCCCTGCTATCCTCTCAGATGGCGTGTGACACACACTTATCCCGGGCAAATCTGCGCGTCCCCTCCTGCCAAGTCAAACAACTCTCTGTATATTGCTGACGTCTAAACCAATATCTTTGGACTTTTAAAGAAGTGCGCTTTTTTCTGCTTTTTCATGTACAAATCTGACCATAGTTTCAAATACTCAATCATTAAATGCTCAGCGCTGCTTGCTGAAACATCCAGAGTTTATTTTATTCCTGCATGTACAGACAGCCGCAATACATTTTTAGCAGCCGCGGCAGGAGCCGTGTGTATTTTAACGCGCCGGCCATATGTGGCACCCTGACCTCTTTCATAAACAGAACAGTCTGCAGTGCACCATGGGTCTGTTTCACCCGTTTGGGAGAGGAAGAGAAGGGGGTGGTAGAGGGGCGCTTTGGGAGGGGTTCTGTTGGGGTAGTTTGAATAGAAGTCATGTTGAAGCCGTTCCCCTTTGAGGAAAGATGGGCAGCACTTGAAACTCTGTGTTTAACTGAGGTCCAGCTCATTCTTGTATTAGTTTAGCCAAATACTTCATCCGTCTGTTTACCAGAAGGTTGACAGAATTAACTTGAAAAGGATTCCCTGTCCTTAAACTGTCAGGCAACATTCAATCCTTCAGGCAAATCCAAATATATTGGACATAATCCAATCCCGCATCCTTTGTGCTTTGTAGTACACTCTTGGATGCAGAACAGTGGCGAGGTAGAACAATTAGCCATCCATGAATAAACTGCTCTTTCTCTCCGAAACAGATGATCAGTCTCTGTGTTATGGGTCTTTGATTGATGTGGGTGGCCAAAGTTGAATGCTAGTTACTCTAAGCGGGCCCTCGGGCCTTGGAGCCCTATCATTGCAAAGGCCCCCCTGTGGCGCTCTACCTGCAGGTATCAGGTGTTGTGAGAGCTATTGTGGGGGTGGGGCGGGGCAGGGTGGGGTGTAATTACACATGCATGTGAAGGAAAGGCCTCTGAGGGTAATGAGGTTTGGAGGACGCTGCCATCTCAGAGGGTGGTCGCTCCCTCCACTCTGACACCGATCCCCCTGCCTCTCTGTCTGCGGCCGCTCACGCGAGTCGCCCCGGTCCCCTCCTCTCCCCATGCTTGGACAATCGGATGGGCTTCAGTGGGGTTCTGGACGCCCACCCCAGTTGCTCCAGCCAAGCAGGCTCCCATAGCTGCTTCCAGGCATTTCATCACATTACATCAGATCAAAAGCAATAAGCTAATTACAAACGACTGTGGGCATGCAAGCAGTAAATACAGAATCAACATAATTGATTTAATCCTCTCAATGCTAAGTGAAAAACTTATCAATGCCGCGGCCAAAATTACAGCCCTGTTTTCCAGAGCAACAACGACAGTCGGATGAATTAAAAGATCACATGAAGTTCATTCAGCCAAAGTAAAGTAGCCGGCACTCATCATACGGAAACGCTTGGCTAACTGGAGAAGGGAGAGACATGTTGCGGCGAGGACACATTTAGACTTGTTTTGTTTGTTCATCTGTTTTCTTTTTTGCCGTGAAGAGGATTTTGTGTGCACGAGTTTCCTCCATCATTCATTGCGTCTGCAGAGAGGGGAGAAAGAAGATGTTTTATGCATGCCTCAATATGCATCTTAAAAGCAAAAGCATTAGAAATGATAGTGAGAATGCAAAGGGTTTTCATCAACGTTTACTTATTCATGATGCTCCGAGAAAAGCTACGTATTTTAGAGCAAATCCATGTTATCATTGGAGAAGCTCCCCCACAGAAGTCATTTTCCACCTGAGGACATGCGCTTTAATGACAGTTTGAGGGTGGTGCCGCTGGAACAGAGATACAGACTCCATGTTCACAACACATGCAATATCAAAGCAGAGAGGAGGAGGGGAGTTCTCCATATACAACTTGTGTTGTATGATAAGGGTATGATTCCTCTCTATCTTATCCTCTTTTTAATCATCATTCTGGGATGAACATACAAAATTGAATGTTTGGGGGGAATATTTTCCATCTTAGCAGCCATGCGTTGCTCTTCCACTTCCCTCTGTTTGTCCTGCTCTGGTCTTGTCTGGCTTGAACACGCATTCTTCACCCTTCTTAAAGTGCTTATTTTTAAAGATAAACTAAAGCGTGTAACAATAATAATAATTTTAAAAAGCTAAAACGTTTCCAACATTTTTGACAAATAAAAACAGTAAATTCGGTGCTTTAGATAATTGCAGCACTTTACACTCTAGACAGATACACATTGCACGTACATACCGTACAGCGCCAAACATGTGTGTGTGTGTGTGTGTGTGTGTGTCTGTGTGTCTGTGTGTGTGTCTGTGTGTGTGAGAGAGAGAGTAATAATGTGTGTCAAATTGGCTTGCCCCCGTCCTCGTCTTTTGGCTCTTGCTCTGCGGTGGCAGCCCTCTCTCTGACCTCTCATATGTCACACAGCGCTCTTATCCAGCATTGTTTTCCTGGAAGATTTCGACCGTGGCCTGATCATGAACTATGAGCCCCCAACCTCAGCAATTTGCCGGGAGTTTGTAGTACAAGTAAGCCATCTAATGGACAACAATGGAAACAATTCTGGTGTCAAGTTTATTTTCCTATCTATCTATCTATCTATCTATCTATCTATCTATCTATCTATCTATCTATCTATCTATCTATCTATCTATCTATCTATCTATCTATCTATCTATCTATCATCTATCTATCTATCTATCTATCTATCTATCTATCTATCTATCTATCTATCTATCTATCATCTATCTATCTATCTATCTATCTATCTATCTATCTATCTATCTATCTATCTATCTATCTATCTATCTATCTATCTATCCATCCATCCATTTATCTATCTATCTATCTATCTATCTATCCATCTATCTATCTATCTATCCATCCATCCATCCATCCATCCATCCATCCATCCATCCATCTATCTATCTATCTATCTATCTATCTATCTATCTATCTATCTATCTATCTATCTATCTATCTATCTATCTATCTATCTATCTATCTATCTATCTATCTATCCATCTATATATATATATATATATATATATATATATATATATATATATATATATATATATATATATATATATATATATATATATGTCTGTCTGTATGTCCATCTATCTTTCTAGAGTTTACAGAGTTTAGAGTTTATTGGGTTTATAGGGTTTATAAAGATTAGTGCTGTGGAGTAATTGCAGTGAATGAATGTCCAGAACAGCAAGCAGTGTCCTCTGCACTGCTGTCTGGGGCTCGTTATTTTCTTATTTATCCTACATAAATAACCTCAAATTATCCATAAAAACATAACGTCTTAGAATTCTTCCCACTTCATCTGGCTCTGATTAATGCTTTTACAGCATGGAATTAAATGTGTTGGAGACACGACCCGTGCTTGTATGGGCCCCAGAGGAGGAGAGCTGTGACTCCTTTAGAGAAAGAAAAAAAGATTCTCTTTGTTTTCTGCGAAGGGACACGTCGTTCTTAACCGCTTCCATGTGGCCTCAGTCGGTGTGGATCTGAGGAGTGAGGTGGCAACAGATAATAACGCAAATAAAACGCATGGCAGTTAAAGCGAATATACCAGCTGCGCTGTTTGAATTCGCTCGTCGTCACTCAGCCGGTTGTGTAGGCGTGTGATTGCTGGAATGGGACAGAGCGTGGTGTGATAAACTTACAGTCTCACTTATGGAAATGTTTGCATGAGCTCTTGACGGATGAGCCGCACTTGTGTTTGCTGTAGTCTAAAACAGAGTTCCCGATCTGCGTCTAGCAAGACCACAGTAGCAGGTGTCTAATGTGACCATTTTGGTTATTCAACACATGAGTCCATTATGGCCGCTGAGCCGTGAGAAGAATGGGTGGAAGGAGGGCTGCTCCTTTAAATGGAATCTTTAATTTCACAGGCCTCTTGATATCCCGCCACAGTTGCGATTGTGTAACAGAAAAGAGGAATCAAGGCTTTTGAAAGCACATTAAGCAGAAAGCAATTAACCAACACACAGTAGTTAATTTTTGTATTAATACTTCAACAGCTGGTGCAGATTGCTTCCTCATTTTTATCTCCGCTCCAGCTGTTCTTCCACCGACAAGAACATTAAAGAGGATTTGTCCGTAATAAAGTGGCTCCATATATAGATACCTCGCTGAGAAACGGAACCCGTAGGGAACGTGGATTTACATATAGAAAAAGTTGGTGAAAACTGACATCTTCTCAATACCCCACTGGTCTTTCTTTCAGCGAGCACCTCCAATGGGAACTGTTTCAAATCCCCCTTTTCTTGTCTACCGAGTGTTGGCGTTGGTGTACATTTCAAAGTCCTTTATTGACATCCTCTACAGATGTGCTGCTTGGAGGAACATTTGTTATATTGTGAATTGGGTACTCAAGGCAAGGCCCAGGAACATTTGATTAATGCTCATACATATGGTGTGCGAGGCTGAACTGCCTGTGTGTGAGTATTTCCGCTCTATTCTTAAAAAGCCAGAAGGCAGGGAGATAAAAAAAAAACAAAAAAAAATTAAATTACTTTTTTTTTATTTTAAATATGTTTCTCTGGGCAACAGCTTTCCATATTTGAGGGATAATGTGGCTTCTATTTCTGGCTCCCGAAAACCAAATGTATTATGTTTTTGGATCAGCCGGAGCGAAGAGGGGCTGCCCATGGGGTCTTAGCTGACTGTCAAAACAAACATACCAGGAACAAGTTGAGACAGGCTGCCACTAGTGCCACATCCATCCCGTCTTGAACCAGCGTAAACCACAAGACATGTACTTATGCACCCAGGCAGTTGCCACACCATGCCACATGCCTGCTTGATTAAGTGAGTGCTGGCTACGGCTGAGTGACAAGCCTCAGGCTGGGGAAGAACTCCTCCGCTCTGCTCTCCTTGTCCCATTCATTCTGCTCTCTCAGATGTCGGGTCATGTAATCAAGAGGTGCACTGGTTCAGACTGTCGAGTGGTCTGATAGATTTCCTTGTTGAGAGGAGAGACGATGAGGGTCAGAAAAAAGGCTTGCTTGACGCGGGGGATTCTCTTTCACGGGAGTGTGTACACGTCATGCCGTGAAAAGAAGTGGTATAATAGAGAGATTTGGAGGATTTATTACGGTGCTCTGTAATTGAACATAATTGAGAAAGTGCTTGACACTTGATATGGATTTATAGTGCCACTTACCCAGAGAAATGTTTTTCTTTTGGCTGGTTTTCTAAATGCTGGTCTCAAGTGAGATGACTGATTTTGGTTATTTGTGTATGAAGATTCACGACACTAATTATAACAATATTGCACGAGTAATTGTGTCTTTAAAGCCGTTGAATCATTTAATCCCCTCGCAGAAAATTATTTACAAAAGGGGAAACAAATGTTGGGTTTTTTTTGCAATCTCAACACACACCATATTTGCTATGTCGCTTAGATACCTAGTGCTAATAAGAGCGATGCACGGAGAGGAAAAGTGCACTGTTGCCACTTTTTTTGCAGCACAGAATTAGTGGCAAACATTATGAGAGTGCAAGCCATTAAAGTAAGAAATAAGTCTTAATTTATAGCTGGGGTCTGTTTGTCATTTGGCTTGGCTACTGCTTTGTTGCATAAGCCTGGGTGGAATAATTAAGGACACAGATGAGATGGGATTTATAATGGGGCTGAGGATGATGAGGACTGTGCAGGAGGAGGAGGAGGAGGAGGAGGAGGAGGGGACTGCGGCCTTCTGCAGCAGCGCCTCCAGATGTGCAGATGGAGGCCGCAGCCCTGTGTGGTTCCACTTTAAACACGCTGGGAGAGGAACACGGCCTGTGAAGTTGATGCGCCCAGTCCAGCGTTTGCTCGCATGTGTGTGTGTGTGTGTGTGTGATGGTACCACCTTCCTGATCAAATAGTTCAACATGTCATATGCGTGTGTTTCGGAGAAAGTGTTGGCCGGACTTTTCTTCCTGCGGCTGATAGTTTTACAGCAACAGCCATAAAAAACGATGGGCTGTCTGTAAAGCATATGCTAGGAACACAAATATTTATTAGTGACAGGTTACCTGATTTCACCCTGCTAGCCCTGACACACAATTAAAACCCAGACACGCACTCATTCCCACAGCTCTCACCTAGATGTTTAAATGTCATTGCTAAGTGCCTCTTGCTTCAGATCATCTGCTCAGCTGTTGTTCTGGTAACGTACTTCAACATCTTTCATGCAGCAGCTGAGTGCCGCGCGGGCCACTCAGAGTAGCATTGCATGTGCTATCCCTATAGGGGCCTCAACAGGGCTCTGGGGAACCAGGTGTTACTTCCTCCAGCTCTTTCTCTTCTTCTCCAGGACGATGGAGGCTGCACTGCTGGCCGCTGGGATGGAAGGAATTAAGGGCCAGGCAGCTACAGCCTTCAAGTCAACTCATTTGCCCAGCTGCTCAACATGAGAGTGTAGCAAGAATCAGGAAATCAGAAGTCACATCAAAAGCAGAGCAGCATATTTATTAGACTATTTCCTTTGTCAAAAAGGAGCCACATAGTCAGTTTCCACTGAAAGAGCCTTCCTGGGAGCATCCAAGTGTTGTTTGGGTGAAGGTTGCTGTACTTTCTCAGGAAGGGAAACTAACTTATAGTGTGTCTCAAGATGGCACTCCTCCAATTGTGTCACCTTTTGGTTGTTTTATTGGGTTTGTTGTACCAGCTGGTGTTCTCTCATGTTAGCTCTACTGTCAGTAATAATAGGTATTCACTTAGCGTGTTGTCTGTCTCTGGAAAATGTCTTTGACACTGGTTACAAGGCCGGCCACTGCACGCACAAACCCAAGCGTGGAGGCTAGTGACAGTACCACGGCTGTATGTTTCTGTGTTCTGGCTCTGAAAAGCATGCCGGATAAATCCAATGTCAGTGTGGCGGCTGTCGCCACTGTTTCAGCCACCCACACAGCTGTGGACAGCTGTTCGGACATGATGGCCCTCTAACTGTAAGCCTTACACCAACTTTCTCCATAACTCCCAAGTGTTGTATTAAGTCTTTATTGCCCAATATTCACATATATGTGAGCATAGGCTTTACGTGCCAAAACAATCTGCCCCCTTTGTACTCTGTCAGCAGCTCAGACTGTACTTTTGCTATGTCTCCCGACGTTCCTGTGATCACCTGTGATATAGTAATCGAGTGCAGAGCCTTTGATGGCCTGAACCAACAGCTGAAATGATGATTATATACCCGGCCTGGTCATGAAGAGACAGTAAGAAAGTTCACATTTTGTTCTAAAAAGCTTTCCTTTGATTTTTCCATTTCAAAGTCTGGTATCATACAAATATGCCGGGCAGAGATTATGCCACCCCTCCCCTTCCCTCCCCATTTTATACATGCTGCTCTCATCACTGAGAATGGAGTGTATGCATAATAACTTGCACATGTCCCACTTTTGTCTTTGTGGTTTTCATTCGGCTATAAATTGAAGGTAGACACTTTTTTCTGCGCCTCTCTGGGTGATGTGTACGACAGGTTTAAATGGATGTAATTTCACTTTGAAGCAATTGTGTGACTCATTAAATGGTGCCAGTTTGCGTGTATATTGCCGGTGGTTTTTTGGAGCAGCACGAGGGCCTTGCGAGTCACCGTGCTTCAGGTCCTCAGCTCAGGAAAAAAAGACATCTGGCACCCATTCGGGTAAGAAGGCGAGTGCCAACACAAAAACATTAGGCGACGGACCAAACGCTCTCAACCCCGATCTAACACGGAGCGCATGACAACCAAAATCCAAACCTTTCGGCGAGCGTCAGCTTTTGCACTTCATTCTGCGTTGTGTTGATCTATAGATTCCCCCTCTCTGACTCTGTAGTGAATCTGATCCTTATTGAATTATGAAGGAAGCATTGCACAACCGTGTAGCTCAGCCACTCTCAAATCCGCTGTGGTTGGCACAAAGGGGATGGTTAATTTTTACATTAGGGAGACAAGAGATGATTTGGTGAGTGGCATGTTGTCACTACTCCCCAAATGAACCCTAAACCTTCTGGTTCCTATTGGTACATCACATCCCACCCTGTCACAACTTAGTCGACAAGCCACATATTCTAGAAACACAAGAAACATGTTTTTAACGGAGCAGATAGAATCCTCTCTTCTAATATTCCCAGCAGCGACCCTTGATTGTGTCTTGTTGCACTTCCTGTCAGCTTGCAAAAGTCATTGATTTTTCTTGAAATGAACATAAGTGTTTTTGAAAAACAATTCTATCTGAGTTGCTTTTCAATTTTCTCACGGTGCACGCATCCACTACTTCCAAGAACTGTTTGTGGTTTGAATGTTGCAATGTATGTGAACGTTGTTTATATAAAATATTATAATCCCTCATAAAAGAAGGCTCCAAATACTCCATTCCACTTTTATAGCATTTAAAATACGCCATTAAAATACTTTATTATGTGACTTTAAATTTACTGAATGAGAGGCAATTAGTCATTTTTGGTACATTTATTCAAGTTTGGGGTCAAGAATGTTTAATTAAGAAACTACAGAAACAGGCACGTGTCCATTTTCCTTCATCGCCGCTCTTTTCAGACAACGTCAAACTCGCTTACATTTATGCATTAAAACTTCTCCCTAAACAATCTTATGAATCCGTTCCGTCAGCCATTTTTGTGGTATTTAAATTGATATGCTCTCTGGAATCCCTGCACCCAGCTGATTTATAGCACATCATATGAATCAGTGGGGCGGGTGTAGTTTGCCAATAATGGCACGGAGAAGTGATCATGCTGCTTTTCAGTTATTCTGTAAAAGTGTACCCTTTGAAGTTTTGAAGTGATGAGTTGTAAATCAGTGAGAAACTCTTAATCTGGGATCTATTACATTTGAAAGAAGAATACATGTCATATCTTGAAATAAATCAGTTTTACAATCCCAAACTCTTTAATCCATATACAGTTTCCTGCTATCCTACCATGTTGTCTCAAAGCTTTCTTTGTAATCTGCCCTTTGCTAAGACATCCAGCCATCCTCAGCGACTCAGATCGAGGTTCTGCATCATTTCATTCAACTACTAGATATCTCATTTCAGGATGAAACTGCAACATCTGCCATGAATGCGACTCTTCACGGAAAACTCTGGATCGGTGGTCCGTGTCTGACCTTGGGGATATGCTAACGCTGTGGCTTCGCGGAGATATAACAGTTGTCGTGAAAACATTAAATTGAGACGGCTGCATCTGGCAGACAACAATGTCGGTGCTGCTTTTTTCAATGCCAAGAAGCGGTGACTCATTTCTGATAAACATCTGCATCATAAAATAAAAGCGTGGCCTTGCTGTAATGGTACAGTGGATATCAGTTATGCGACCAGTTACCAAATTATGGTTTATTCCAAGCATACATCTGCATCTGATACAAATATTGGGCACAGATTGAGTGAGCTCTGTCATGGTTTCCACATTTTACATGGGGTGATTAGTAAATTATCAGCATAATTATAGTATTTCTCTGTTACACAGTTCCATAAACACTGCCGCCATTGTCTATGATAGCAATAAATGTGCTTGGATTTTATGATATACTTCATTTCTTCCAAACATCTGAGCAACAGTTCTTCCTACAAAACAAAAGAAGTTGTTGATCATGCAGCCGATGAGCATATGTCCTCAGTCGGTGCGTCGAGTGTGGAAAATATTGTTGATATTTGTGTTTGGAGGAAGTTTTAAGGTCACTTGTTTGGTTCATCTCCCCGTCATATGGAACGTGTGTGTTCACCGTCACTAGGCGGCATGATTGAAGTTCAAGATGATGTCACCAGATACCAATCACAGACTGGGGTTGGGAATATGAATAATATAATAAATATCTTCAGAATACCTGCAGGGTGTGGGAGTTTGAAAGAGTGTGTCATTTAGGAGGCGAGGAAATACTGTGGCGTTGCATTATGGGAAATGTAGGATCTAAAGGTAAGGCCTCTGCGTAAAGTGTATCCCTTTAAGTTTGGATAATTAGCACAATTACTTTTCATTGCATAGTCTAAACTAAACTCGGACGTGTAAGTGTATAAAGTGTATAGTACATTCACATAAACAACATGTACAATATTCTTAATTCAGTATAACTACACACACGGCGTACACACTCCACGTAATCGTCGGGGTTAGTTTCATTACGGGGATAGAAAAGTACAAATTCATCTCCATTTCACTTGATGTAAAAGGACAAAGATGGATTTCCCCGTGGAAATTAATGTGGCTTTGAACATTAAAGGAACCCCTGGTGAGTTTTTCCAAATCAATTCTGGCTGCAAAAAAAAGTTAACTTAGATTGAGTGCATCTGCAGAAGTCAATACGATCACTTAAACACTGCTCGCTAGATGACGACTGAGCTGCAGAAGACATGAGCTTAATCTCCAGTTGTCCCTCTTCACGCCAATGTCTGTTCCGTTAAGTGGTAGACACCATTTTAAAAACTCTGCGAGCCAAGTGATAATCAATAGCTTTCTCTTTCCCGTTTAATCACAGAGCAATGTTATTAATTTGTTAGTTTGTTTGTTGTTCAGATACAGGTCTGGAATATTTATTTGCCCCATAGCTTTTTAGTTTTTGCTTTAGCTTGAGTCAGCGTTTTGAAGTCCCTGTGGAATTCTCTAATGATAGTCCCAATTTGGAGCTTATATTCAGCGCTGTGCAGAAAACACTTCTCTCTTCAGCTGGCTGGTATGAAAAGCTGCCTCCCAAAGTTGGCCAAAGCCATTGTTTTACAAGTGGAAACCCCAACGACAATTATGCCTTGCTGGTTACGGTTTGGCCGAGTGAGCTCGCAGAAGCCTCGTGCTCCTTTTCTCCCAATGTGGCTTTTCTACAGTGAAGGCGGAACAAACAAACAAACAAGCAAACAAAGAGACAAAGAGAGAGACAAGCCAGAGGGCTAACAACACCAAAGACACAACGACATGGCCGAGAGTTTCCAGGGCTGTCACTCCAGTGAGTTCTAGAGACCCGAGAATGCACATAAATGGAGGATTAGTGGTCAACCTTGGAAACACATGTGCTGAAAGCAAAGGAAGCGGAGCAGAGAAGGAAGTTTGGCACGTGCAGCAGCTGTGTGGTTGCAGGCACTGCAGGGTTCTTTGATCTTCTGTACTCAGGTGTGACAGGGCTTTGGCAGGCAGTGAGCCCGGCGCAAGCTGAGGCTGAGGCTGGACGGGCCCATATGGTCTCAGTGAGAGCGTGAGAAAGGGCACCTGCCATGGAGCAAAGAACAACTCAACAAAGTGCTGAAACATTTCCCAAAAACTTCAGAGGCGGTATTAACGCACACACGTGCTCCGCTAGGATCTGACAATAATTTTTCACAGTTTGTTTGAAACTCCGCGGTGTTTCAGATGATTGGATCGATAACGCGAGACAACACGCAGACAAGTTGAATGTAACTTGAGAATACAGCATGGGACGACACTATGTTAATTATCCTGATGTGGTGAGCTGCACCCATGGCTTGTCGAAGTTGATTGCATTCACAATAGTCCTTTTGCACAGTCTGCTAGTATTGCTGTGTACATCTTTCATAAAGCGCGGTACCACTATAGAGGATGATTACGGCAGCATTAATGGTCCCAGGGCTGATTGCATCTCATATAGCAACTGTCATTGTGTTGACCCCTTCATCAGCAGTGATCAGCTAAGCTCCAAAGGAGCCAAATAGGCTGTGGTATAAGAAACATGGTGCCATCATCAACTCAGCAAATTCACAGTTCGTCTGGTGACCCGTCTTAAGGTCCTTCAATAAATCAGTCCAAGTAAAGATTTATGAAAATGACTGAGTGAACCCAGAGGTCACAGGCGGTTTAATTTGATAGTTGGCCGTAAATCCTCTAATTGTTTTTCAATGTGCCTTTACAGTTGTACAAGAATACCACAAGAATACTAGCTTGCATATTAAGATACATAAAAGGAAACAAAATATAATTTTATGTGCTGTCTGCTGGACACACCTATGTTTAATAAAAAGTTGCATTTGATTTTGGCCTATAAAGAATTGTCTGCAAAATAGGAAATTAGCCTGTTAACCCCGATGTTTAATGAGTTGCATGTTTTTTAGGAATCCAACTAAACCGTTGCTGCCATTTTGTCATGATTTGGCGGGCTGTGTTTCAGTCCTGGGCTCTATTATTTCTTATGGGCTAATTAAGACATTTACCATTATAGAAATTCCTTACCGTAGTCTTTCGACTTGTTCCAACTCCCCCTGTGCCTGGGCAGAGCTCAGCTGAGGTTTTCTCTCTCTGCAGCTGTAATTTCTGGAGCAGAGACAGGAGTTAAGGACCACTGTGACCTTTCTGACCCTGTCAGCGTCCGTCCAACACGACAACCTGAGCTCTCGGATGGATAAAACTCGAGCAGCAAGGCCCTCTCCCTCTGTTTCCAGCTATCACTGCGACTCCTGCCTGGAGTTTGTTAGCTCATTTGCAGGGAGACTTTACAAAGGTCACTGTCTGTGTACTTTTCATTAACAACCCGACGCTGCTCACTCCTCGGCTGGATAATGAGAACCATCGCCCCGGCAGATCTGGAGAAACATTTTTGGTGTCAGCAAACGTCGCAGCTTGATGGCATATAAATGTAATTTATCAGCGTGTTTATGTTGCCGATTTAGTAGGACATTTTTCTGCCTCACTAGAGCAGGGATGCTGTGTCAGTGCATAATGACAATGTCACTTGCAATAACAGACATATTTGGTATTTGTGGCGTCATCTCATAAAGCAGCGCTGCACAGTTTGTGAACTGTGACAACTTTATGATTGTGTTTTTACTCTCTTCAGGATAACTTCTGTACGGTATGTACATACTATCGTCTGTATCTGTGGAAACAATGCATAACCCTCTTAATTTAAACAGTACCGACTTGGAATGTTTTGGACCAGAATTCACAGGAGGCAGGTTCAGATGCTATTGGCTGTTTGAATAGGAAGGAACAGCTCTGTTACGGCACGTGCACATTCGCTACATGCTCATAAAGATACTGTAATCTTCAAACAATGTGAGGGATTGAACTTCTCCAGCTCTCACATCATCTCTGTGAGGGAAGGGACACTTTTATGGCAGCACTAAAAAGAAGCTGGCTGAACTTCTATGTTTGATCCTTTCAGTGAGTAGAACAAGAGGGTAAACTTTAATCAGTTCAATACCTTGTGTTTTGTGCATGGACTTAACAGCACCGTCACAGAGTAATTGTCAGACTAATTTTGCCTTTTAACCCAATTCCCTGGCAGATGCAGAATTTTCCAAAGATTTATCTTCATCATATTTTTGTAGGCATGTCCCAAGTGTCGTGGGCCAAACTATGTTGTCAATGACAATTACACAGACTGACGGCAACAAAGAGGGAGTAGGCTCCTTAATAATTTGTAAACAAGTTGCAAGATGTTAAAGAATGGTTCGTGCTTCAGTCAGGCTGACGCTGCCGTAGTATTAGCTATTACTGATCAAAGGCTTTTTTGCTATTGGATAACGGCCATGCTAGCTGTCCAGCCATTGGCAAGCCACCGTGGAGGAGCTTGATAACACAGCTCATTTGAATGTAGCCCTCAAAACAGAGGTTTGTGTGCATGCCAGCTTATTCATGAGGTGTTGCATTCTCCATTGCTGCTGCTGTCACATATCAGAACCAGAGCAGTCTGACAAATGATCAATTCCTCAGGCTGATGGCTTGAGCTTTCTTTCAACTGAAAGGCACCAAAGAAAACAAAAACTCTACAATAAAAATCCTTTTAAACGACCAAACATAAACCCCGACATAGAGAGTGTGCAACGGCAGGCAGAAGAATCATAAATCCTTTCTTTGGTTTGACTTTCAACAATTGTTTCATTTACTTGTTGCCAGATTTCATTGATAGGTCAGTAATTCTTTTCACGGATCATTTCACTTCCAGTCAATATGTGCACAATCACGCTTGCCTCACTGAAATGAGAAAAAGAGAAATGTTTTCTTTTGCTTGTCAATCTTGTAAACTACAACATTTGTACGTTGTCCAGCGATGACAATGTCAGACAGAACGAGCCCCAGCGGGCTTTTCTGGGCTTGAGTTCTGAAGGCCGCAGACTGACGGATACATGTAAGAGAACAAGGCGGAGAGGAAGCCTCATCATGGCTTTGTGCAACCACCGCCGTGCCCCTCGTAGCCAAGACTTCTTCATTGACCGGGACAGCATAACCTCAAGTCGATGACATAATCCGATGGCAGACGCTCACAGAAAAACAATGTTTTTGTTCAAGGGTGTAACTGCTTTCTTTTTTTTTATTATTACAGGCAATTCCGCAGTGACTACAATCAATCAACCTCTAAATCTGTGCTGTAAATTCAAGCTGATGAAGTATGATGAAATGTGTAGTGTGTCTGCTGTTTGCTTTTAAGGATTACTGTCAAATGGTCACTTGCTACCATTACTTAAGCGCAGATACATATCTGGGTATCACGGTTATGTCATTATGATATAAAGAACATCTTGATGCCTGAATATGTGTGTTCGTGGATGTTGGTTTTTGTTGAACTTTGTCATCTGAAATATATGAAGTGGTGACTAATACAGAAGAGCTGAGGGTCCTTATGTAAGATTTTAAGTTTACGTTTTTTGCTGTCTGTCTGTCTGTCATTCATTGTCCCCAGAGGATTAATCCTCTTTTGACTTTATCCTCTCTCTTTTGCTCTAGCGCCAACATGAGCTTGTTCATTTTGGATATTCATGTCAGCCACCATCTTCAGGTCCAAATCTGAACTACAATTAATCAAACTTTATTTATACAGCAACTTTCAAACAAATCAAATGCACTTTGCTAATTAGCAAATGTTAGCAAAATGGTGAACATGATTAACATTATACCTGCTAAACATTAGCATGTTAGCATGACACTATGAGCACCTCAGTTCAGCTTCTACTGTAGGTTCTAGTCTGATATGTTCTTCCATTCACAATGAAGGACACATTACATTTGTTGAATAAAGTGGCAAACTTGAATGAACTGTGATAAATGGTGGGAGGTAAGGTGGCTTGGTGGTTGCACCCCAGCAATAGTTATGGGTTCTGGGCTTAAAACTGATCTGGATGAGCAGAACTTTTCTGTTTAGAGTTTAAATCGTGTTGCTAAATGTGCAACAACAAGACAGAAGTGGAAATAGATAGAGTACATAGCACAGTACACTTACAGTATGAAGTGCAGATACATTCACTGAGTTAAAAATGCATGTCTTCCATTTGAAAATGTGATATTTACCGTGACAAAATGTTGCTGCAATATTAAGTAAAGCTCAATACTATTTGAATATTTTAACAACTGCTCATTTTGAATCTTTTGAAACATTTGTTTCTTCAAACGAAAGCATCGACTAAGTATCTGCTGGAGCAAGAACTGTCAAAGTTTCCTCCGAGACTCTGAGAAAACGCTCCGGCCCAGTGCGGATTATACCTGTGTCAAAATGCTCGATACATCTTCAAAAGTGCAAGCTCTGCATAACAGTGACATTTCAAAGAGTTACACCGAGAGCTGTGATAGTACACACGACTGCCTGTGTAAGTGATGAATCTTTACAAAGAGGCCCTCAGCATCCCAGGAGATGTCCTCGTGCTCACGAAGAGAGGTAACGCAGAGGACAAGTCATCACAGATACTGCAGCTAACTCTCTAATGTATATTTATAGCACTTCACTTGCATTTAAAAAGTTTAAAAAACCTATCTAGGAATGCTAAATATCTTTGATCTCCTCCTGAGCATAATGCAAAGAGATAATTGTGTTTACTTTTCTCTGCCTATTGATATAAACACAGTTTTCATTATGACGGTATCAAAGATAAGTATGTTTCTACAAGGAAGCTTTGTGACTGCTCTCTAGTCTGCAATTTGTCAGTGTGATATTTATATTCGCTTTCATATCTCCACTTGCACTAATGGCTTGCGGTCCAATAAAAAAGAAAAGCACTCCTATATGATATGTCTATAGGCTTTGCTGTTTATTTCCTTTTCTTCGTCGCTATTTGTTTCTTTCGTTCTCTTTTATAATGCTCTAAGAGTTGGACATGGGGGGTTCACATCAAGGTTAGTTATAGACTGTCTACCTTTAGTGAACTCGAAGCTTTACTTGTTGCTAAAGTGTGGCTGACTGCTGCTAATTGTAGCTCATGTTAGCTATTTAGCTGTTAGCTCAGTTAGCCGTGCTGCTAAGACTGGAAGCTTGGAGCACATGTTCGCGCAGCGAGCAGCGTCGGTGTCGTGCCAGGCAATGGAGTCGGCTTCAGCAGCCTCTACGGACATCATGGCAGAGGAGAAGAGACTGAAGAGGACGCTGATGAAGGACGCTAAGAAGAGAAAAGGAGAGAGTGACCGAGCAAGAGGTCTCAGACTCGTTCATGAGAGATACAGCTGGAAGACAGTTGCCCAGCTGTCCTTCTTGCTGTTTGAAGAGTAAGTAATATTAGCTGGCTTGGTATGTCTGGTGCAAATCACAAAACTACAGAATCTTACATCATGTTGCTTTAAATACAAAGCTTTCAGGTTTTGCCGGCCCTCTGTGCGCTGCCACTCTGTCTGTCTCCTCCTGTTTGAAGATAAAATCAACTTGAGCTCATTTCAAGAGCATTCTGGGTCATAATACATTTCACAAAGACATTAATAATTGCTACAGAAAAGCAAGCAAAGAGGTTAAAGTCAAAACAGCCATTAAAATTTAATAGAGGACAGTATGAAGACTGTTTACCTCTGACAGCTGATCAGTCGCGCTCCTTCTCTGGAGTTTGATCCGCTCTCCGCTGCATGCTAGTCAATCATCGGGAACAATAAACCGAAGTTGCTGCAGGCGTGACGGCGTGGAGAGCGGAAAAGAGCATGGTGGCTACTCGTCAGACTAATTAACCATACAGACAGGGCCCAGCGCCATAACCCAAGACAATTCCAATCTGAGGGGCTGTAATTGAAGTGACAAGTTAATTACAGGCTGATATTATCGCGCGTTCCTTGTAACACCCCTCTCTAACCCGCTCCCCACTTCTCCCTTTCCTCCTGTCTCGGTCTCTTTCCCAGTTCACTCAAACCTGCTTTAACTTCCATCCTCCGATGTGTTAATTAACAACGGTAGCCCAACAGGTTTGGAGTTGTGCACATGCCCTCCTGTACCCCTGACCTTTCCACCTGCGCTGGATGTATAATTAAACGGAAATAAGTCCACTTTGTCTCATTTTCATTTACAACATTTATGAGCTGCACTTTGTAGACTGGAAACTCCCACCAGCCACGGCGGCAGCACGGCCACAGACCCCTCGGCTCAGCCCTCTCCACACGATCCCACCCAGCACCTCTGTGCACCTCTGTAATTAGCGTTAGCATCTTCTTTAAACAAGCTACATAAAGTTTAGTGGCAGGATTAAATCAGATCATTACCATAATATGGCTGTGCAATTTGCCCCTATCTCTCTGCTTTTCCGCCACATCAAAGCCCGGCGGAGCACTGGTGTAATTGGGCCATGCCGCCTTGTCAAGATGATTCAGCCTGATGGCTGCTCCTCTCCCTGAAAAACCTCCTGGGCATGATAATTAATGGAGAAGAAAGTCAAGTCAACTGGAAGAGAAGAAGAAGGAGGAGAGAAAAGGAATTAAAAAAAAAACTTTGGACAGCTCCACATGAATATTTCACACCTCCGTCTTATTCAAAATTAACATTATCAATTTGATGTATAATGGATATTAACTTTGTCAACGCGGTTTCCTTTTAATCCAGCTATGTTTTTCATGATGTTCCTCAATCTGCTTCCTTACGCTGTGACCTTATGAGTGGTTCTAATGATGTAAGTGAAGTGAAATCAAAGTTTGTTTGGCTCATTGTATCCCTCTTAGATCAATGTAGTCATTTCTGATGAGGTGTCGACATGAGGACAGCTGCCATTCAATGAGTTCACATGCAGATGATTTTGAACTGATTTCCCTTTGGAGTTAAAGTAACAAACAGCGCCTCGTGTATCTATTATAATTTCCTTTTCAAATAGTCTCGTGAGACCAATGCCAATGGCATTACAACAACCTCAGCGTCTTACACAAAATCAGTTTTCTTTGATAATTTACATCATTATGTCACCTTGTAGGAAGTATGCAAATGATAGGCCTGCTGTGCCTTTGTTGACACTCTTTGCCAACACACTTTGGTAATGAATAAGGCAAGGCTTCAAACACAGACAGGTGCTGGGCGTCTAGTAACTCTCACTATGAATATCCAGAGTGGAAAGTCAGCCTGGGTCACTGTTGATTTGTTGCAAATTAGCACCATATGTTTTATCTCTACGTTTACATATGAATGACTGAAAACGCAAAAAGGGAGGTTGGAGGTGGGCGAGGGGATGAATATCGATGATGCCTCTCTATGCCGGGTTTGGGGGGAGGGGGGGGGGGCAGAATGGAGCCTGCCATTCAAATGTCCATCATCTGTTCAGCCAGTGAGGGAGGAGAGACAATGCTGGTGACAGTTGGTGACAGAGACAGCTGGTTGTCCCACTAGCCCCTGCCTGTGATCCACTGTGAGGTGACACATCGGCCAAAAAAATAGAAAGGAAAAGTGGGGGAAAAAACATCTTTGACTAATCAAAACAGCAGGCCAGACGCCCTGCCTGCGCCAACAGGAGACCAATGCCACAAGGACGCCCGGCTGGCATGTCAGACAATACCTTCTCTGTCACAGAGCCCCACTACTCCTTCTTCTTCCTTCCATCTGCCCTTCCTCGAATCTTCACCCACCAGCGTCAGGGCACTGGGGGTTGTCAGCTAAACCAAGTAACCTTTCCGCTCTTTCATTTCTTCCACCCCAAATTTGAATATGAAAAGGGACTCTCTCTTACCCAGTCAAAGACCATCACTTTAATGACATTTGGCAGTCATTTGATTTATTAGGTTTTAGAGGGAGGGGAGAAGAAATCCACTAAATATTTCATATGCCATGCTAATCCTTGTAATATTGCCAGCTGAAGCCATGTACCTGCACCGCTAAGACGTGAGGCACATGGATTTCTTGCAGTCAGATGGCTGCAAACGCCTGTGAGTCTACTGAATAATAAACTAGCTGTATTGAAATATTTAGACTTTGATTCCCATTAAAGGAATCTTTAAAACATGAGATTTACGTTTCGGGAAGAAAAGGATTGTGATAGCAATCACAACACACTCATACAGAACAACCTTCAGCCGGTCTGAATAATAGTGTCTCGCTCTGTACTCCCTCTAAAAAGTAGATTTGGGGAGAATAAGACGGTACAGGTTCAAACAAAGAGCACACTGCCACGGCAGAACAAATGGCTCACAAGAAGCCGTTTGCGTGATAGCACGTGTTGTGTTTCTATGGTTGATGTTGGGTGGAAAGCGCAAGTGACGAGAGATAGAACCTACACATATATAAAACATTCTGTGACAAAAGTAGCTTCAGAACTGCGAATGAAAGGAAATGAGGTGTCAGCAGTTTCATTCAACCCGCGACACTTCTCTCATCTCAGCCCTGTTTGACATTTCCACAGCTGCTCCGAGCGGTAAGCGTCGTACTGAGGATACCAATGCTCCCTTTGTTCACGGAGCACTTTGTCCATTTGAGTACGTTCCAGATAGACTGAGAGAAGAGACAAAGAGTGACAGAGACATAAACGGAAGCATGTGGTTTACAATCTGCATCCCCAGACCTCGAGGCCTAGGTTGGCTGACAGGATATAGGCCTGATGTGCAGGCGCGTAGGCGAATGTGCCACATGGTGCCTTCTTGCCTTCCATCTCAGGACACTTTTGGTTAAATTATTCCCTCCCCACAAGTCCTTGGCAGCCACATTTCCCTCTTTCATATTTGACATTGACCTTGCCGTGACATCACCCCCTCTGGGCACTGTGGCATCACTGAGAGATATGATGAAAGCATCCAAAGGCAGGCCACCATGACTACACACAAAACAGACACCGCTTTGAACTCTCTGACTCCTTTTGTTTTCGCTGCAGTTTAACAGCGGGGGCGGTCAGAGGCCAGCGCAGCTCGCCGTAATGTGCGGCTCACATGTGGCCAGGGCCTGAGTAATGCTGCTTCTTTGGTCGGGCCATGTTGAGAGACGCGCCGCAAATATCCACAGACTGAAATAACAACAACTGTACGACAGTAAACACTACAGATCTAACATTTCATTTTTAACCAACCAAAACCAGCGTGATTTCTATTCTGTTCCACATAACTGCGCTGCTGTAGGCTATTTGCAATATGCAATACCCAAAGGCTTTGGAGCTGGTAAGATGAGAATTCACTATGTTGACTGTAGAAAAAACTGTGATCCTCTGTTCCCAGAAGATTCTTTTACTTTGGGAATATGTGTCATAGTGGCATGTGTCAAATAAAAAGTGTGACATCTATGCTCTTCTGCATTGCCTTTAAGAAAAGAACATGCCAAATGATGATATTAACATTGTATATATTTATATAGCTTTTCACTTATTAGCTAGTAGCTTTTCTCAGCTCATTGCGGAGAACAATGAAGGCCCAAAGAAGACACGGTTCTGCATCTGCAGTGAGAGGGATTGCAGGTAATGAAGCCTGTGCACATGAGGTTGTGTGTGTTTTTAGTGTGAGCCTGTATGCACGTGTGTACTGTCCGTGTGCATGTGCTCATGCTGGAGTTGCTAGTTCTACATGCTAATCACAGCTACTGGGTGTGTAATTGGACATAACAGGCGTCACTTGGGCTGGGTGGGCGGGAAGAGGCAGTCCTTGAAGGCACAGGCTAGCTAATTTGCACACAGTGATATTCCCGCGTTGACAACTAGAGGCAAATAAATGAGCTGGGAAAAGGCAGCCAGACAATATGCCACTGAGCACCCGCTTGCTTGATTTGCCACCAGGGCTTCTGCACCCAGGTAGCACAATTACTGCCCTTCCTCGCTCTCTAAATTGTGAAGCGGAAGAGAAGTGACACCCATAAGGCGTGCATCACTGTAATCGAATCTAAATGAAGGCTGTGCATAACCAGAGCTCCCACCTGAGACAGTGGGAGAGATGTGACCGCGCCAGCCTGTCAACACCGTGTCAACACACCCGTTCACAGCCCCGTCCGCATGCATAATCACACCAGTCATTACAGTGTCAATGATGATAATGTAAATATAAAGAGTGCAGGCAGGAAAGAAGAGGAAGAGCAGCGTAGCTACTGGGCAAAGCCTCAACTTAGAGAGTAGAAAAAGTGACTGTGAGCACAGACAATGTAGCGATTGGGAGGAAAGAAAAAGTAATTTCAGTCAGTTATACTGAGGTTACTCTACCTCAGGTAGGTAGCACACACATCACACCTGTACCAGGACGAAGATCACATGTAACATTTTTGGTTAGCTGTAACTTTTAGCAAACTCGTCAGATGTATCTTCTCATTCTTTTTGCAAATAAGTCATGTTTTAGTGATGCAAATAGGGCCATGTCGGGCCAAATATCATCCTTAATAAATCAATATTTTACCTTTACAATAGTACAGTTAAGCTAATATTAGCAACGCTACAATATGGCTTCGGCAATGTTCAATAATTGAGTAGTTTAATAATACGTTCACAGCTTATTGATGTGCATTGTGACGGTTTAACATTGAAATGTAATTGGACATTTTTTAAAACACCGCTGGATTGTATGTTACAATCTGAAATAATGAGCAATGTGCATAAAATATGTCTGACTCCTAGTTTGACATGCTTAGACTGTGGCATCTGTAGCACAGGTCATTGCACACGGTTGTATCTGATAGCTGGTTAGCAAGGTAGCTTGTTAGCTCAAAAATGCTGCACAAAAAAACGGAGGACGCCTGTCACAAAGCCAATTACTCCTATTAAAATCTATCCAAAAGAGCCATCACATTCGCACCTTCAATATTCTTGCTGTTCGTCCACACGGCGTACAGTGTCAGGGATGACTTGCACTTGGCAAAGCTCTACTGCAGAATAGGCCTATGACAAAAACCTTTACGCACATAGTTTGGTTTAAAAAGTTGCATAAAACAGCATTTCAAAATGTACCCAGTTTCATTGGTTGATGTTATTCTGTATTTACATTATCAAAGTCAAGTCAAGTAATATTAAGAAGTTATTAATTAATCAATTGGAGCATGCATCGGTTTGTAGTGCCATTAAAAAAACCGGTTAATTGGTTAGACCTGCCTCATCTGTTCATTAATGTGTGCTGTCCTTGTATAAACAAGACAATAGCTTGTGTGAGGACGTAATAACGGCCTGTCTACCTCTGTCTGTCTGTCTGTATGTAGTGTGTGTGTGTGTGTGTGTATAAATTGCTAACCATTGCAGGAGTTTAAATCATTGCTGATGTCAGAAGGGCACGCTCCGTGCCACCCAGCATCATTATCAGCACTTCCTGGTGCCAAAGGGGAAGCATTAAATCCTCTCCACCACCTCGGCGATTGAGACTGTCACTGTCATTAACCTGAGGTGACGTCGCTGCAGGATGCTCAGCCTGTTAGCCGCTATCCCCATTGACATCTACACACCTGCCAGCAACGGAGACGTATGTCTGTATAATGCTCGGGCCTGAAACCAGCCAGTTTCTGTCACTGTCGCCTCTAAGCAACAACCTATAGGAGTTACTGCTGGGGCTGTCAATCAGGAAGAAGAAGTTGACATAGAGTTAGTAGTATATTTCCAAACATGGGCATCTTCAGGCGTGTCCCTGTTTGGGCTTTTACCGCCACTTAATGGCTTTAAAAGTGTTTAACCCTAACCCTAACCCTAACCCTAAAATCTTACTTGTCATCTCAGAGTGTTTTTCTTGACGTGACCTCTGTAGCGCAGCAGCAAGGTGCTCATCCTTGTGCTCCAGTCATCCTCTTGGCCTATACAGTCTCCTCACTGAGCCATTTCCTTCCCTGTCATCAACACCAGTGAGGGGAGAAAGAAAAACCTATCGACACCCTGTTTAACGACGGTGTGTACTTTGTGCTGTAAGTGTAATAAGTGATTTACAGTACTGTGGAATTTATTTTGAGGCATCCAACTGCCTTCTTGGGTGATGATGAAGTAGCAGCGCAGGGATATAGGAAGTCAGCCAGTCTCTGGAGGCTTTGACCAGACATGTTTCCCTCTTTTTTAGCCTACAATTAGAAGCGATAGTCTCCCACTCCTGCGATGGCTCCCTCTCCTCAGCAGAGATATATTTATCTGAGGATAATTGGCCATTAAATCCTCACTTGACAACTGTGAAAATGCCACCCCAAGAGTAATCTGGCTGCCAGAAAATGACAACGGTTGGCAGAGCTGTCGACTGCTGGGAGCTACATCAGGAATGGATGGATCTATTCCACACACTCACATCCGTACACTTGCACTTGAACAGAGTTGGCTGTCCTAATCAAATTCTGCGCTGTTCACAGGCTTGTGATTTTTTAAATTTTATTAAAAAGGAAACCCCTCATTATGATCCTTATTATAAGAAAGGTCTCAGCACTAAGGATAGAACACCATCCTTTTAAACCCTTCTGTCACTAAAGACAGAAATGCACTTTGTAGCTTTATTTATTTTCATTAACTTTGCAAGCTCCCCGCTTTGATCACTTGATCGGGGTACTCTATATTCAATTACGGATGTCGCACTTCTTTGAAAGCCCTTATGTAAAATTGGATTCTTCTTAGCATAGCGTCTGTCTGTCTTGAGCTGATCCTTATCATACGGTTCAAAGTATCTGAGCTTACCGGCTTTTTGAGGCTGTCAAAAGCCTGGCCAAGGCAAATGAGGAGACAAGCGTTGCGTTATGAATCTCTGTCCTTTTCGTCCAAGTGCCTTGGCTGTCTCTCAAGCTGCTAACATGAATCAGACTGAGCAGCAGATACAGTACGTGTAATTATTCTCAAAGGATGAAGAAAAGACCAGATCTTTGATGGCGTTTCAAATACTGCCCACAGTTAGCCCCTGGGTGAACATCTTCCTGTGTCTGTATTTGTTTTCTTTCTCTGATCAAATCCATACCAGACCTCTTCTTACATTTGAAACATTTCCATTTGGAGGTTCAAACTTTGATTAGGTTGTTTGCACAAAGCGAGTCCTTGATGAGAACTTCATGGAAAAGGTGGTAACAAAAGCGGATCGTGATCAGCGAGGTTACATTTGTACTTTTGGGAGAAGCTGCTTAGGGCTTTTGTTGTTCCTGACATCTTGGATCAGCGTACTGCATTTGTGTGTTTTATTGTCTGGCAAGAAACCACTGACCATGACAGAGCGGCTGCCATAGGAATGTGAACATTATCTCTCACAGAGGAGGTCTAGGGGGTTGCTTTTTCTTAATCTGGTAAACATGTGTTGGAAATGAAAGTCTGATTGAGTTACTGTATCTGTTCGGGAAAGTGCGAGCTTGTGGCAGAGCGACAAAGAGCTTCATAAAACTGCCATAAAAGAGTATTTTCTGTCCCGTGTCCACTGTAGTGAAAGATTTCTCACTGGGTGAGAATGCCGTGTAGCCACTCTTCTCTTGATCTAGGCCGACTCAGACACTTACAGCGCAGCACCTGTGTATGGAGATGTCTCAGGCTTCCAGACAAAAGGTAGCAGAGAGAATGGGGAAACCATGCGTTGAGTGTCCCTTCAGATGTCATTTGTGTTGCAGATTCAGGGGGTTACTCAAATCACAGCACGCTGCCAGAGCATGTTACAGGAAACACCCATCTCCGATCCCCATTCAGGAAGCTGAGAGCTTTCTCTGATATTCCTCAGATGGTACCGGACAACATGCCGAGGATGAAAAGTAATATTGCTAATAATACAGCGGGCGGCAGGAAAAGAGTGGATTCCGCACTAAAAGCTCCAGACTGTGTTGTTTATTAATTCAAAACAGTGTTTCAGTTTCACAATCCATGTTATCAAAAATTCCAACATTGTCTTTGAGTGCAATCTCATGTTGGAGCGATAATGGGACGGAAAGTACGGCAGAGGTGAGTAGAAGGTACGTAGCATAAACTATTCACCAGGGCGCATTAGATAGGAGGAGAGGGAGTGAGAGGAAGCAGTGTTTCTGCATTTCCGTACCTCCACCCACCAGTGACAACACCCAAAACAGATGCACTCTACGTTTTAACAGTTTGTCGAAGAAGCTTTTGTTTGTTCCATTGTGTTTTTTTGTTTGCCTCTGTTGTTTTTTTTACACCCCTCCTTTCACATCAGTCCTTTACTCTGGAGGCTGCCTCGCCGCTCACAAACAACAGCACTCTCCCAGTCGGCTCTGTTTGATGACCTACATTACATTCTCTTTGCATGGAGGTACAGCGGGCTTACATGTTGTGTGTGCATAAACTGCGGTGTAAATGACTTGAACAAAAGGGAGGAGCAGCCGTACAGGGATTGAAATGAAAGTGCGTACCATTGTAGGGGACACATTGCATCAAGAGAGCTCGCTGTAGTCTAAACACCGCCACCGAGGGTTTGTGTCACTAATGATGGCTTCCGCTGCTACGACGTATGTGCGAACATGCTCTGTGTGTGTGTGCTCATCATGAGTTCGTCCCTCGTACATGAAACACAGCCAACGCTCCTCTGGGACCAACTGGCAGCCACTTCCTTCCTCAGGTTTTGACAAGTTATATGTAACAACAATCCACAACAGTACAGAGCATCTATTCACTTTGGGTGTGGGAGTCTCATACCAATGTGCATCTGTAGATGTCATGCACAGAAAATCAGCCCGAATGAGTTTCATCTGGCTGGATGATGAGCGTATTGGATGTGCTTTGATCGTAATGCAAGACCCAGCTCCCCACATCATGGTAAAATCATGTACTCATTTCTATTGTATGTACACCGACTGTGCCTCTCCTCACAAAACCACATATGTTCAGCATGGATGAAAAGTCAACTCCATGACGTTCATCCAACAACAGCCCCTTTGATTACTGCTTTTCAAGCACGGGCAATATCACCATCCAAAACCCAGGTCTCACGCAGCGTCTCGCGGTACACCCATGGCACTGTTGCAACTTGTGTAATGTGTCATGTGGACGACTGCTCGCTCAGAAGTAAAAGCTCAGTTCTGAAAGAGCCATCACACAAATTAAGCCCCTTCGTTTCCCCTCTCCAAAAACTAAAAGTTTTGCTGTTATCCCTGAGAGCAGCACTAAAGCAGAAAGCCAGTTAAGCTCCATTAGGAGCCTGCGCGCTGTGACGATCTCATTGGAAGTGCTGGATGAAAATTGCCCGGATTAATGTGTTAATCCACCTCTTTAAAATGCTAATGTCCATTTTATGCCCATTAAATCTCAGTGTGCGTTTTCTTTGATGCGTGCAATTTCTATCAATTAAACACAGAGGAGTGAAACAGGCAAGAGGGAGATTAGTTCTCTTGCTTCAAGCATGAATTTCTCCTTTTGGTTTCATATTTATCTTGAATGGGGAGGAGGGGGGGGGGGTTTGTTTGGAATGGGTTTGTGAAATACAGAAGGAGCAATGTGATGATATGAAGAAATCTGGCAGCCCTGCGTGCCTTTCACAGAGCTTATAACAAACCCCCAAACATCCACCAGCAATAGAGAATATGTAAACATTTTACTGACGTACTGATTTTTCATTTTAAAACTGTATCTTTAAAAAATGACTTGTAATTTACTTTGTTTTTCTCATCATGCAGTCCTTTATAATATATTGTTTTCACCAAATGTCAATTCCAGTATATGCAATAAAGCTTTATTTAAAGCTGCTCTTATTAAGAATTGCATATGGACAATGATTAAATGTAATGTGCGACGTGACATGTCACTCTCACAGAAAGTATCACTCCGCCATGGCATTTCCCTGGATTTCCACGCTGCTTTTTAGCGTCTTTCTGCTCATTGTTTTGGTTTTTACAGCCTGCAACTTTTGGTTGGCTTTTACCAACATTTCTTCCGTTTTCAGCAAAGAAATCTCAGATGATGTACATCAAACGGCACACAGACACATTTAGCAATTAGCTAATGAACCTGAAGGAGCATTTAACAGTTAAAGAGACAGATTTCTCCCTCAGGAGTTGGTGGAGACCAAAACAGAGCTAAAAGGAGAGCGCATGTTGGCCTTATACTCGTTTAGGTGGAAAGAAACGAACCCCAAATGAATGCTAATGTTACTTCTTGTCTTCTGAATGTGTGCAGAAAGAACTGTTTTTTTATGACATGTCAATGTTGTGTTTACAGCTTCATGCACCCACAGGTGGACACAAACAAGAACACCAGGGAGTCCATTAGCATGAGGATAAGAGATTAGATTTAATAGGATGTGAGGTTTTTTCTGCAAGAGGTGAGCTTTTAGCCCACAATGAAAGAAAGATAAACAACAAGACCTGCAGGGGACAGGATAGTGTCACTAACGGGCCTGGAGAGGTAAATATCTAAATCTCCAATCGAAGTCTTGCAGATATTAGACAATTAGATAATGAGACTGTGAAATCGTTATTGCTGAAGTAAAGCAAATGTGCAACCTCCCCTTGGCGGGAGTATACTGTACCCTGTCCAAGTCATTCATACAGCAAAATTAAGTTCACACATCAGAGCGTTAGTGATGTGATTCAGAGCTCCTCCAACACTGACAAATCCATTTCCAGATTAGTTAGTGTGAAGCTCCAGAAAGCCATGGGTATTGATTATGGACCGCAATCACAAATTACCGAGCTGAATCATATGTCTGCAACAGCCTGCAGATAGAATAAGCAGTTTGGATAGAAACGAATTGCGTGGTGAATCCTGTGGAATTTCTCATCCCACAAATGGCGGGATGACTCGCGGATGCCCTCGTTGTTGTGCAAAGACTTTTAAGACCAGAAGTGACATAGCTTGTCCAATCACAGAGGCCTCTGCGGCCGACCATAAAATGCTTCCAGATTTGTCACACACAGACACTCACACACAAGACTCATTGTTCAGAGTTAAAATGCTTCCAGTAAACTCGCATTTATCATGTGAGCACTATTTTTGAGGTAGAACGCAGGAATGATTTATAGAGGCATTTCGGCTTCTCTCGCACTCGCCCTCCATCATGAGCAAAATATGCTGCCGTAAAAGTAAAATACACCCTGCGCTACATGGTGAAAATGTACTAACTCATATTTTATTTACTCGTGCATTGTGTGACAAGTAGCTGTGTGCCAATGGAAGGTCCACCGGCTTTTTGTGAGGTCCAGGAAACTATGAATATAGATTTTTTTTTAGATGTGGAGGTTGTGCAATCCATTAAGATGACTTAAGATAAAGCCAAACTCATGCTCCTGTTTATAAGGACTCCAAACTCTCCAGCCAACTAGGATGTGCTGACATCCCTTATTTGGGTGGGGGCACCCCCAAGCCAACCCACTCCCCTCCTCCTCCTCCTCCTCTTCATCCCCATCTTTTAATACACATATTAAAACAACTAGGCCTCCCACTGGCAAAGCGGCCCCTCCCCCAGCGTAAGCATATGTGGAGTATTCAGTGGGATGGGTAATTTATTAAAATCTACCTAATTTTCCATGATATATCAAATCTCTGCCTCAGTAATCACAAGCCCCATTTCATTGAGCGAATTAGGTGCCCAGTGCTCGGTGCAGTCAGAGGCCTGGAAAATGAGGCCCGGACTGGAATTAGAGAGTGTTCACAGCCTGCTAATGGTCGGGGGATGAAATAGATTTCCACAACATTCATTACAGTTCAGCGACAAAGTTGAGCAGCCGCTCAGCACCATCATTACAGAGGCCTGTTTAAACATACATGACGACGGACGATTATATGGAGGTCCCGGTGCGGCGGTGGGCGAAAGGAGAAGCTTATACTGCTGTATTGTCGCCGTTGATACAATTCATTCAAAAATCAGGACGATTTAAAAATTCAAACATTAAAGAGCTTTTGAATTTCAGGCATTTAGCTTAAACTGCCATTCAGAGAGAATGACACAACCTATGGTGATTAATTATGTATCACATTCAGCATTTTGACGAGAGCAGCAGTTACTGAAAAAGTTATTACATTACTAGGATAATTGCCTCCTCGCTCGAGCTTCTTACTCAACACACAGACATGAGAGTGGTACCAATATGACTGAGAAAATGATGGAATGCATGATCACCCGTTTTTCTAAGAAACAATTATACAACAATTTGACTATTTGGCATCATAAAAATGTGACAGTGTGCTACATGGAAAGCATTTTGGACTGGCATCCTTCATGTTACCATTGATCTCTTACAGGATAAGTAAGACATGCGATGGAAAAGCCACAGACTCTAAATCAAGATATCAATAACAGAGTACACAAGCAAGACTATCATTTGTATACAGCTGGATGGAAAGATGACTGAGAGCGTCACTGTTTGACATTAGTGTTTCTTCCTGTCTTAACCTCTAATAGAGGATGACAGTAATCTATTCCAGGGTCCTGATCAGCAGAATAAACACTGGAATCCAGTTATTAGTG
>NC_041357.1:28076094-28088594 GCF_900634415.1 Cottoperca gobio
GTTTGCCTAAATAGCAGTGAAGAGCAGGCCTACCTTTTAAGTGGATAAGGTACCTCTGTTCGGCTTGCGGTAAGTGTCTAGTTTAATTTAATTCAATAATCCTGATAAATGAAATAAATCCCTTCTGGGACATCCATTCCTTGAGTAGTGAGATAATATAAAATGAGGTTCACAGAGAAAAAATTAGAACATTATGGTTGATTGAGCTTTTACAAAAAGCAGAAATATTAATACAGAGATCTTCTTTATGTTTATAATTTTGCAATAATGAATGAAGGCATCCATGTGGAAAACAATCAGAGCTGGAAATGGATGACAGTGATTGTGAGGCTTAGTGAAAGAATGCATTAGCATTTCCACACACTCCCAATGCAAATTGTTTCACTTAAACTTTTTAAATACCATTTTGTGTTCCGACTTAATTTTAATAAGTTTGCAGATAAGGAAGCATAAGCATTGACTTGAAAGGCAGATCGCGAGTCTCTGCAACACATTTATTCACTATTTGATTCATGAGAGGAAAGGGGGGGTGGGGGGGGATTGAAAAGAATGAAAGAACACGATAGTCTCTGAGAAATAATACATTTTGTGCTGAATCGAGATTATTTAAATATAATAAAAAATATCCAAACATTAATTTGAATTCAATATAGATGCTTGTATAATTGAATGCACGACTCTGCACAAATGACAACAGGCCTTTCTGGAGGCTGCCGCTGCTTATATTAAAAATGTTTTTACTTATACACATGCAGTTTTGCTTGGACTGAAATCCATTTAATAAGCGTGTTTTGTGCTCTATGTATTATTTATATTAAATGGCCAAACTAACTTTGTTTTTGTATGACTCAGCTAAATTATTGAGCGTGGCTTAAAGCTGCACCACCAAATATTCTGATCATTTTGTAAACGTCGAGAGGATTTCAATCCAGTTGCTGTGTGTTCTTAGGGAACCGGTCAGTGATCTCACTCTAAATAATGAACCTACTGTAAGTGTAATTCTGCTGTTCTTCTGCTGTACCTGTGTTTTTTATTTAACCCCCCCCCCCATCACAGACTTATCACTTGTTTCCGGCAACTGCAGCCTCTTGTAAGTCAAATTGATTGAGTCGTCCTTGAACATCTGTTGTTCAGCCAAGCCTCAAAGGTAATCCCGCTAATGGCCCTCTAAGCTATCCACATAAACACACACATAAATAAAAATGTTTCCAAAGAGATTTGGTCATTGACTTGCTGCTAATCAATTCTGCAGCCGCATCTGTTGATGAAGGTTTGGGAAGTACAGAACAAGATATATGTAGCGATCAATGCCTGGCACTACACTGGCCGGGCAATAAGTGACAGTCACAGCTCCACCGGGAGTCAACATTTACACACAGATGGAGCGGGCCCGTTGGATGTCTTGGCAAAAGGCTGCTGTACAACACACACACACACACACACACACACACACACACACACACACACACACACACACACACACACACACACGTACACAACAGTGAAACACTGACCAACAAATTGTTGTCCACACAAGAGAGGAAGTGGAGTCAGGAAGGTGAAGAAGTGGCGTCCCATGATTCCAGCTCTGGCACACACTGATATAACCGCTGTTGGATGAAAGCCACCTCAGAAAGACGGTGTTTCAAGATTTGAGAAGACAAAAAAAAGGAACATTAGCTTTTCAAATAGCTTCCCAGGTGCTTAAAAAAAAATGACAATTAAATGTTTTGTCACCGGTGTTGTAGTATTACTTTATCCAGAATGTACACCTTCAGTTTAACAAGGGGAGAAATGATGCATAGCTCAACTGAACACCGTTATGATTAATGCTAAACAAAGGCTGAGATCACAAACACACATTACAATAAGGGCATCAAAATGTTGCACTGTTAATTATCGCAGCCCCATCCTGCATTCAGCCTATTATTCTTATGATTTCTCACCATTATGGAGAAGGAAAATCATAATACTTTGGTTTTATTTATCAAAATACTTCAACTGAACTCGCCCAAAGCACGGCTTTTCTACTTTTGAAAGATGACAAACTCAAAGGGACCTCGACATTACACTCGTAGGGAGACAGTCGGATATGTCTCCAACACCTGAGCTTACAGCGAGAGAAATATCTGCATATAACAGAACAAGCTGGGCTTCTTTGGATCACTCCTGCTGCCAAGCAATATTCACAAATTTAATTTCCAATCTGCTCTCCTTTTATTAGTTTGGGTGTTATTAAATGAGATTGCTTCATCTTAATATAATATATTTCCGTGGCCTGCGAATGTGGCTAGGAGCTGATATTCAAATTCAATAACATGGCCTGTACTTAGTGCATGGCACTAATAAATGCCAATGTATGATGCATATGAAGACGGGGCTCAGTGTGGAAGTCGCAGCGGCCAATAATAATGCTGTGAATGTCGTTCAGAGGTGAGATATGACTGTACTCCGCTGCTCATATGCCTGAAGAAGCCCAGGTGACCTACATACAGAGATAGGCAGGATGGGAGTGCTGGAGAGTGGAGAGGCGGCTGCTCATATTTCCATGTATTTTATTAACTAGACTCAACAAATCCCCGAAGAATGTCGACACTAGCTTTGGTACCACACTTCAGAGAGAGGACTATGTAAATCACAACTATGTGACTGACCTTTAACCTTCTCCGTTGGACGCTGGAGGAGACTGACCTGTTGGATCCATCTTGGAACCGACACCGACACTGTTTGGTGTTGGAGAAAGATAAACAAACGATCAGTGAGCTACATTATATCGTAGTAGCTTGGTTGCATTGTCTCACCTCTTGGCCTCCGCGGGGTTAAAACTTCACGTCTCTTCCTTTTCCCTATTTTATCGCTGTAACCTGACAACTGCTATTGCAAAGATTGCAGCTTAGGAAGCTTAGCTGAGGCAGCGAGTGACCTTTACTTTTATTATGAATATTTCTATTTCATCGTTATTATAGAGTTAAATCTATGCATATGATCAGCACAATGGATTTCTTTTTCATTAGTTGTGTAAAATGCCACTCAGTGAATGGAGGGGCAGCCAGCCAGATTACCCCTTTCCCCCACTGGAAGGATCTGACAATTGGAATTAATATGCGTGGAGCTTTCCCCCTCCATTTGTTGGCTGAGGTATTCCAGGAAACTTTATCAGGGGTAACATTATCGAGAGCTTTGCCAAGAGCTTCTTCATCATGCTCACATCCGAGCCTGCCCAACACTTGTCACTGTCAATCACAAGGTGATAATACACATATGATTCTCTCATTTGGTTTAATAAAATCTCCAGGCTTATTTGAACTGCAGTCATTACAGCAAATAATTGCTGCATTGAGGTTTTAGCCAGGCCATAGCCTCGGGGATAAGGCAAGACTATTGCTATATGAAGGATTTGGCTTATGTTTTTTTTTGTATCCTTTACTCCCCAGTTGTTCATATTTCTAAAATCAATATTACATTTGAATCTAGATGTGGCTTTCTTTATTCAAACTAACATTGTTATTACATATTATCTGGACATGGAGTCATTCTTTTCCACTTTTTTATGTCTGCGCTGTCAAGACAGGTTTCACCAGGGACAGCCAATTGTAATTTTTAACTGTCATTTAAACCAAATTGCAGACCTGAATCAGTGGGCTTAAAATTCTCTGAAGAAATGGAATGACAGAGGAGGACATATTTCATGTTAAATTTGAATTCCAGCTGAAGGTGTGTAGCTGGAAAATGCTGCTTAAACCACAATATATAAATCTTTCAGACGGGGAAAATCAGACAATAAAATATCCAATTACATCACTGATCTACATCGCACATATAAAAAGGGATCTGATGCTGTTATGATGCTTACTAGTCAAATGTGTGCACTAGATTTGCTGTATTATAGCTCCCAGTTGCACCTTAGCCATTATCAGCACAGTTGCTTTTGCTTCTTTTTTTTTAATCTTTACTACTATATTTTAATTTAAATAAAACTTATTCCCACGAAGGGGATGTTATTTGACCTCCTCCACTACCAGTTGCTGTAAAATGTCCAGTATAAAAGAAAAACTAGCTCCGATAGGTCACATATTCAATTAGTTAATCCAATCTCCCCACTTTAATTACACTCATTAATATATTTGTTTGACCAAACAAGGTCACAATAGTTGATTAGATAAAGAATCAATGGCAAAGACAAAAAACTAATTACAAAAGCAACGGTGTGGATATGTGCACCCTTGTTTGTGTCAGACAGTTTATCTCAATGTCGATGAAGGCAAAGCAGGCATAAACTTATTTGTTTTGAGGTGGTCTTTGATTTGTACATGTCAAAAGAGTGATGGTGACCTTGTGTTGTTGGGTGCCCCAATAAAGAAGCAGGACACTAATTACCTTTGACAGTGAAGTGTACTTGGGACAATATACAATCAGATAACAATAATGGAGTCAATAATTTGTATTTACTCTGAAACTTGGACAATGTCATTTCTCCCAATTAATGCAATCACCCATGCATTAAATTAGTTTTTTTTTCTCACCCAGAAAAATAATTAGGGGTAATTGTTAGGAAATCAATCAATCACTAGAATGAACTGCCAGTGAAGCGTGGTCAAAACTAAAGAAATGTGTGACACAGATGGCTTGGATGAGTCTACCCTCAAGGGACTTTTGCTGTGCAGTACACCGAAACATTCAAATTAAGGCAACAGAAAAGTGCGTATTATTGTCATGTTTATCCAGTAACCCTTCTTTTGGGGGACTTACCTCTGCGAAAACTGAACAGATAATGCATGGAAAGGCACAAAAAAGACATTGACCACAAGATTTTACATTTAGAAAGCATATGATCTGGAAGACAAATGATATAGTAATATCATTTTTGACATAAAAAACAACTCTTAACTCTTAAAATTAATTGTTCATACTTTTAAGAATTTAAGATTGAGTAAAATGTACCGAGGTAGGAAGATATTTATTTTTATAAATAAATGGGTAAGTACAATTTTGGGAAAATTGATTTGATAGCCTATTATAAAACATATTGTTTTTCTTTCTTTCTTTTTTCACAAAATAAAAACAGAGCAACTGCGCTTACTGTTTGATTGACAGCAATGGTTCCATCAGCTACTTGTTTTTATCAGTTAAGCACGCTTTCCCTTTCACGTGATGGAAGCGTCAGCAAATCAAATCTAAGGACGTTTATCCTGTAGACCAATGAGAATCCGTAATCATGCAACGAAACGCCCCTCATTAAGTTAGATTGAACTCCTGTTTCTGTGTCTGTCAAATTACTTAGCTAGCCAATGTTAGCTTGTTAGCCAAAGGAATGGCGAGCAGCTGAGCAGTTTCTGCGAAAATTATACCAGGACACACGTCAACATCTCTGTTAAAGGGACATTTACAGTTTTCTAGCGTACACGGTGAGTTATATCACTAAGCTTTCTTACTTGCCAGGACTACATTTAAAGGAATAGTCAAGTTGTTGGCAACGCCAAAGGTAGCATTGTAAGCTAATGCTATATATAACCTGAAGTGAGTTAAGGAAAGCAGGTGAGGGAGTGTCAGTGAGTGGACAATAAAATGAACCAGAAAGCGAGTAAAAGACTACTTTGTTAGATTCCCTGCTGTCAGCTAGCTATTGTGTTAGTTAGTCTTAATTTCCTAACGTAAGTCCATGATGTTTGCTAAGGTAACGTTAGCACTGTTGTGACGAATGACACGATAACTCGATATCCTGTCAGAAATAGCAAGATATTAATAGATAGCCGTATTTTATTGAAATTAAAACGTATACCGATCTAGTGTTGCCAGACTATGACATCCTGTATTACTTACACAGCATACTTATTGAACGTAGACAACAATACAACTGCTAGCATACTTCATGAAGCAGCCAGGTTAGCATGAAGCTAAGCTAGCCCAAACAATCCCTCATTTGTTGTTAACATTTCGCACTTTGTACTCTGTCAGCACTTATAACGTTAGTACAGTGTATGTTACTGCCAAGTTGCATCAATATATTGCTATAGTGTTAGCAAGATGACATTAGAAAAACATTTTCATTAGCACAAGGAAAATATACAAAACAAGACAGGGAATTGGATTACTAACATGAAGGATAAAGTTCAATCAAGGGTGGAAATTATGCTTTAAAACAATTGGACTCAAACAGTAAAGTAAACAAAAGAAGCATCAGTATGCTGATAATCAAGAAAGAAAAAATATAGTTTTAAACAAACGACAACAAATAAAGACAGACGAGTAGAAACGAGCAAGGTAAGAGATTAAATGAGCAATAACTGGGTTATAGACGTTAACAGTATTTTAGCCTTATTATTTATTACATAGATTTCCGCCAATTAAAGCAGTTTGCAAAGTTATGCATGAAAACATTGAAAGGGGGAATATTGCCTTTCCATGTGTGAAATATATATATATATATATATATATATATATATATATATATATATATATATATATATATATATATATATATATTATATGTACCCAAGATAATCACACGTTTAACAGTATCTGAAATTTTAGCATCCAAGTTATCTATAAAATAAATTGTATGTATAAAAACCGTTTATGAATTCTTCCCAAAATGTTTTTGTTTTTTTCAAAGGATACTATCCTATGAATCAGCTTTAAAAAATATTTTCTGTTTATGATAATAACCATGTTGCTCCAAAATAAATAAATTTGTGGGAAAATATCATTTGTGTAGTGCTTGTTTATGGAAGTCATATTACATTAAATAATTAAGTAATTGATTTTGTGTTTGTTTACAAGTTGTTTGTGTGTATTTGACTTTAAGTCATCTTATCCTTACTGCAGCAACAGCTTCATGTGTTTCACTTGTTTCATATGTCTTTTTTTCACCACAGCAGCGGATGGCCCTGACAGCACTTGTCGTGGGACCTACATAGAAAGAGGGGGACACCAATCTGAACCTCTGAATGAGTAATGAACCTAAACCCCTTCTGGAGCATGTCTGCCAATACAAGTCGTAAGGTAAAGTTAAACACATTGAACTATGATTTGTATATAATGTGCCTATGACAGGCCACACATTCAACTTATTTTCACTTTTAAGGCCATGATAGTTATGAGGGTTTACATCATACTTTCACTGTTACTGGGTTCTTTAAAGGTCTTATGCATATGTGAAGTTTGTATGTTTGTTGAAACCACAGGGGAGATTAAACTGATTTAATGCAGAGTTGTGACTTTCTCTCTCAATGAATCAGAATATCAGGGTCACCAACACTCTGTACATATGAAGATGATATGCTCAGCAGTCACAACTTCTTTCAAGTTTTAAGACTGCAACAATTTCATATTTGAAGAAGCTAGCTAATTTTTAAGTTTAATACTTTGTACTGTTAACAGTGTTTTTGTTTTGAGCTCCTCCAACATGTTTATGTGTTAAAGGTTTTCATTACTTCACCAGTTTCCACTTTTCCTAGGTAAATACTTCAGTAAAGGGCGTGGTCTCCTACGCATTTAGGACTCGTACACATCCTTGTTTTTGGAAAATAACTTGTATACTTTCTTTAAATCAAGTATAAAATGAAACTGTATATTTGAATGACTAGCATGCACCCTTTCTCTGTGTAGAATACCAATATGTATTACTTGTGTCTGTGGTTTAGTACAGGTTAGCTAGAGACAGACTGAATTTCCACAAACAAAGGGTAGGGAGGTACATTTTAGCATGCTGGTGCAACCCCGGGATGATGTAGGGAGGAGGCAAACGATGTACCTTGAGCATGGGTGTGGGTTAATTTTTTTTTCTGCCTAGTCAGAGGAACATTTCAAACATTATGTAGTCAAGTCTGACTTCATTGATTGTGCAGGCTAAATCTGTTGCATTAGCACACTATTCACTGCAAACATTCCTGACATACTTGTAGAAGTCATCAGCAGCGTTGTGGATTCCTGGTGTCGTGCTGCTGTAAGCTCGATGTGTACAATGGCACTGTACTGTACTGTAACTACTCGTATCAATCTGAACAGCATCAGTAAGATACAATGATAGCTCTGTACTTCGAAATGCTTGCTCTTGTCTGGACGCTGCTTCCTGATAAGCTGCAAACCAGATGGGCAGTGTAACCTAAGAGGTTGGTCACAGCATATGGTCACCACCCTGGGCTATTGGTCTACTCTTGAGTGTGCATAATGGCTCAAACTGTAGCCTTCTCTAATCTAGCTCTCAAGACTTTCCTTTTTCTTGCTTTTCACTTCGCTAGATTAAAAACAAAACACATTTCACAGCAGATGTGTTGATTCCTTTTTTATATTTCTCATACAAAACAGCAGAGATCTGACGGCGAGGACCAGAGTGGGCACGGGGAGCAGAGAGCCAGCCCAGCCCGGCTGCCCTTTGGCAAAAAGCAGCTTCCACCCATTCCTAAGAATGCAGCCCCCATTACCAAGCCTGTGTCAACGGGCACTCCAGCCCAGTCAGCCAATGGCACACACGCCTCCTATGGCCCCTTTTACTTGGAGTACTCTCTGCTGGCTGAGTTGTAAGTGTTGGACCACTGTCAGAATGAAGAGTTTAGTGTGTTTGTTCTTATTCACTTGTCACATTGTTTTTTATTTTTATTTCCTTTTTAGAATATGCTGGTAGCACTTGCTTTTAAAACACTGAGACATAGTCTGTATTAAATTGGGTTAATGTATCCCTTTAGTTTTGTACCAAAGAATATATTAAGTTCTGTGCACGTTTCTCTCCCTTTTACATTGATCGGACTTCTCGCCATGTGACCTGCAGCACACTAGTGATTAAGCAGAAACTCCCTGGAATTTATGTCCAGCCATCCTACAAATCGGCACTAGGTAAGACCCTATTTGAATTTCATGCCTGTTTCATATATACGCTAATAACATGTGGTTACTCATGGATTCCTTCTTGAATGCGCAACATTTACATTGCAATAAATAAATAATGTATGATGAAATAAAACTAAACTGTCTGTTCATTTACACGTGTTTGTCTGTAGTGTGGTTTGGGGTCATATTCATCAGACATGGCTTGTACCAGGATGGAGTCTTCAAATTCACCGTGTATATTCCAGATAACTATCCAGATGGAGAGTGTCCTGTAAGTATGGTCTACTTTTTCTTATTATTATTTTGTTTTACTGTTGACGCACAATAAATTAAAGCTGGCACTTGAGTGTATTTTCTAGCAGGAACATTTTTATTGTGTGCATCCAATCAGAGGATCTGTGCTTATGATGATGATCTTTCTAGGTCTGCAAAGGTTTAGAAAAACATCTCAAACTGTCATCTGGAATGTGCTCAGTTGTATTTACTGTTGAGCTACATATTTCTCAAAGACTATTATGGATAAAAAGTCATAACCAACAGGTGACGGTTGACTGATGATCTTGGCGACTCTGTGTTGCAGTACGTCATACGATTTTGTATAAAAAACATTAGAGGCAAAGCTTTAACCATCTTTCTTTTTGTCTCAGAAATTAGTATTTGACATCCCAGTCTTCCATCCTCTTGTTGACCCCGTGTCTGGAGAGCTTGATGTGAGAAGAGCTTTCACCAAATGGAGGTATGCTCTCCTGCTTGTATGCACATTTACTCTCCCATTTGTTTATCCAAACATGATTTTCTTTTTGTGGAAACTAAATTCATTTTGTTCTATGAAATGCGACCACCATCCCCACAAACCACCTCACCCCCCCAGAGCCAGTCAGGCTTGGTCAGTGCAACTTACTCAGCTAGAAATGGTCTGCAGTCATCTTTTGGTTGGAACAGAGTCTGAAAGGAAAATATTTTTCAAGAACCAAATGGTGAAAACAAATTCAGTATAGTGTTCAAATCAGAATATCTACTTAATATTCACTCAAAACAAAGTTTTATATGAATGTTACTGCATTTCTATAATAATAGTGTGTTCACTTTCAAGAAAATAATAAAGCATTTTACACGTTGTGTCTTCTTGGCTTTCTCACATCAAAGAGGGGACTGTTATGCCCCCATATTCCTGGCAAAAAGGTTTGATGATGTCAACTCCTTGTGTTCTGCTTTTGTAGACGGAATCACAACCACATCTGGCAAGTCTTGATGTACGCACGTACAATTTTCTACAAGATCAATACCACAGAACCGCTGAACCCAGAGGCTGCTGTGCTGTGAGTGTCCGAGCCGCCTTTCAATTGTTTGTATTATCCTGAAGTGAGAGATGAACCATAAAAAAAAGCAACACTTGCTCCGTAGTGCTGTGTCATGTTTCTGTAGAATAAGACTTTTAAGCTTTTAGAATATACAATATTTGCATATTTTTTTAATACCTTTTCAAAATGTAAACTTAACAAGCATCTAATGAATGCTGTTTGATTTCTACAGACCAGTTGGCATTTAATCTTTGAATATTATTAAGAATGTTTTAATGGAATAAGAATGTAAATCTAGTTTGCAATCAAGTTCTGACGAACCACTAAGTTGTTAATAAGAACCTGGATCATATCTATGAACTTGGTTTGTAGTCCTGCTTCCTCAAGACCTTTTTCATGGCATCCCATTTTGACTTGTCATAGCAGGAAAAGCACAGGTGAATGTCATACATGAAGATCCAGTTCCTTCAACAAAAAGGTTTGGATGCATCATAAAGCATAAAAGCTGTTTTTTTGCTTTCAGATATGAAAAGGATGTGCAGTTGTTCAAAAGCAAAGTTGTGGATAGTGTGACACTATGCAACAGTCATCTTTTTGACCAGCCCAAGATGGATGATCCCTACGCAATAAGGTGAACTTTGCCCATTTTTAACATTCCACTAGCAGAAAACACACCCTGTAATCTGATGTGATGAAACTCTAAAGAGGAAAACTGTTGTCTCACACTCACACGCTTGTCTATTTGATAGTTTTTCTCCATGGAACCCCGCTGTTCATGAGGAAGCAAAAGAGCGGATGTTCACATGTAAAGTAAGTTATTTTTAACGTGTGTGTGTGTGTGTGTTTGTGTGAGTGTGTGTGTGAGAGAGAGAGACTACTGCAGTTCTCCCATAATTAAAACACAAAGGGTTTGGTTAAGCTACAGTGTGAGCTATAAGCATTTTGATTGGTCAAGCTGTTCCTTAACTGCTAATTTGCCGTTGTTGCTCTAGAGACGGCCTGAGGATCACCACAAGGGAATGCAGGTGTCTGGGCTGTCTTGGGTGAAGCCTGGATCGACGCAACCCTTCAGCAAAGAAGACGGCCCTCCCCAGAGCTGAACCTGCACTGACGCCGCATCCGCCACTAGAGGGAGGCACATGCATTAGATGCCACGCCACCCGCTTGCCTCAGCTGTTTATGTGAACTGGATCCTTGAAACAGTTGGGAGGATTTTATGTTAAATCTCCACCTTATTGCTCAGCTTTAAAGGTTTCGTAGACATCTCCTCAAACAGCTTTAGAATAAGGAAACAAAGTTTGTATTATATGTAAATCGACGATGGCAAATGGATGTCTCAGCAACATCATTTTGGCTGCGATGCAATCAAAGAGCTTTCTCATTTAGATTTTCAGATCCATGCACATGTTGGGTTAGGTGATTCAACATACTGTCCCAAAAAGGAGCTGAAAAGTATGAGTAAAGCATTCATACGGTAAGTATAGTGGACTACATGATCTCTACCACTTGAAATTGGCTCAGGACTGTTTATTTGTCAGACTTGAATGTCGTCAGTCACAGCTGTGTGAATGAAATGTCCTAATCGCCACCCCTCCGATCACCCAATTAGATTGACATGTTTTATATTTGTTTCGTATTGGACAATGATTTCTTCTTAAACCCTCTGTGTAAACTATCGTCTTACATAGTTCCTAATATATAAATATATAAAGCAGAGCAGGCAATTATGGTTTTAAATGAGATGGTAAATAAGTAAGGTCATGTATTTTATTTTGTCTGATTTCAAATCATTTTGAATGTTTTATGTACCTTTTGGTTGTTGGTTATTAAAGGTTTGATGTGTAAATAATGGATGCTGTGCTAAGCTTTTAGAGACCTGTCTGCTTTGATTTTCTAAGTGAATATATTTTGGTTTTCTTTGCAAATGTTACTCAAGCTTCCTTACAGATTTCTTCGTCGAGTCAAAAGAAGTCCCTGCAGGATTCCCACATAAGAAAATTCTGACTTTTATTTTTCTCCGTGTAGTTTCCAAGCTGCACAAAATGGGAGTTTTACAAGAATACACCTTTTCTGTTGCGTCAGACAAATGTCACATTTTATGTAACGTCTTCATCCGACGATGGGCTCTGGCTTAATGTTTGGTTGTATTGCCTAGCCGGTTTTAATATGCAACTATTATCAAACTAAAGGTGTGGGGGAAAAGGATGGGATTTTTATTTTTTATTTTTAAATGTGTGGGAACCCCAGAAAGAAATGACTAGAATAGCAGATCTGGTGCTGAAACCTGAAAAACAAATCTATTTATAGCTGCTGTGAAAGGCATGGATGTAACTAAATGTCACTGTACTTCACAGACTGACATTTGGGCTGTCG
>NC_041357.1:28093594-28133594 GCF_900634415.1 Cottoperca gobio
CACAGCAACACTTTGTTTCCAACATGGCTAACTTGACTGACGTCAATCTCGATTGGGTTTAATTTTATTGTTGTTTACAACTTGTTGGTTTGCTTCTGTGTGACTAAGTTACACATAAGTGGCCATTTGTAGTTCCAGCACTCAATGGCGACCTCGGGACAGTTATGTACACAGTTCTTGTTGATATTAGGCATGAGTTGCACGTGCCTGGATGGTGCCTTACAACGTCATGATTGTGAAGCAAACAGCTGGAAGGCGAGGCTTAAGGTGACTGGTTTTAGGACCAGATTGGGGGTGTTTTAAGGTTAGCAGTGGCTTCCTGTGCAGGTTTATGAATACGCTTCATTGATTCATGCACATGGGAACGATGATGTTAACGTTTTCTTATGATACATACAACTTCACCTCCAGTTTCTGCTGTTGTAAATCCAGCTTGAATGGACTGTTTACTTTTCCTCAGCTTTCAACTTTGGTTTTGCTCTCAGACTTTTGAAAATCATTTCAAATGACACAAATTACTTTTATTGATTTTTACCATATGTTGTTTTTTGTTCATTCAAGGACACAAGCACACTTCAAACATTGTCTTGTGTTTGTCACAAACTCATTAGTATCCCAAATGATTAGTGCACATTGTAAATGATTATCATCCAAAACCCATGTACATAGAATAAACTATTTCCGGTTCTTTCAAACCCTTTTAATAAGGTCAGAGATGGTGTAATTATCACTTGAGTCTTTTTTATTGTACTTAAATTACGCACATTTTGTTCTTTTGAATCAGTATTGTGTCTCTTTCCCAGACAGTGATTTCACATGCCTCCTGTTTTGCCCGTTGACAGTGTGTGAGACACATCTTCAGTGTGTTGCCTATTAAGAGATAGGCATCCAAAGAAGCTTGAACAAATTAACAAGCTGGAATGTCTCATTTCAGCCTTGTCACATGATTCCCTGATAAACATGATAGTAAACAAAGCACTGAAGTTGGAGGCAGAAATCAAAATTTCAGGAATGTCCTCATGCCTGTGTGAATATGTTTGTATTGGGACCTGTTGACACTGGTTGGTGGGGAAGAGCAATTGAAACCATAGAAGAAGCTGTAAGCAGTGATGTTGCTTGACCATTTCCTACTGCTGTCTGTTCATGATTTAATTTTAGTTTAGACTGCTGGAAATAAAACTTAGTGCTGCAAATTAAATGAACTAATGTCAGGTGTGACATTACATACAGGCAAAATCACCTTTTAACAACACTGCCTAAATATTGAAAAGTGACCAATAAGAATCACATTTTAGTCTCAACACCTCAGGCATGTTGCATATGTTTGTCAAATATGAGAATCCTGATATGTCCTAAGTATTTCTACAAGTTAAGCTACTGAATAAATGGCTGTGCTTGTTTGTGCTACTGTGTGCCTGCCTGTGTGCATAGCAAGTCAGCATATAATGACTGACCTGGGTAAGCTTCTGTCATCTTCTGCTGGTCTGTGGTTGCACAACTCGCACGCACGCTCACACGCTCAAAGAACCTCATCTGCCTCTGTCCCTAGCTGTTGAAATTCTATCAGCTGTCTGCACCTCCCACACATTCTGCAGTAGCAGGGCAGGCAGCTTCATTGGTTGTGGGGGTTGAGGTGCGTTTGCGTTGTGTGTGTGTGTGAAAGGGGAGGGGGTACAGGAAGAGGCACCTGCTGGTGACTGGCGGTTGGTTTGTACCAGCTGCTTTACTACACACATGAAAGGCAGTGCTGATGGGTAATTAATGGTACCAAATTTTCCCTTCTGACTTAGCCATTACCTGCCTTTTGAAAGCTTTTTTTTGACACTGGATGGGCATTCGTGCAATTCTACTAGCCTACAAGCATGTATGGAATGGATAATAAAAGGCGATATGGTCGGACATACCTGAGAAGTTGTCACGTCATCTCAGCCTGAACATGATTAATTTATGTGTGAGTGGTGGGGGTGATGCTGGATTATTTTATTGAGTTACTAGTTCTCATCTTCATCTAGACCATTAAGAAAAAACACACAGCTTTGATCTTCTAATATTAATGTTGTGTTTCATTTTTTTCTCCCCTTTGTTTTTGGAAAGGGACACAATATAATGGGCATGCTGTAGCTCACAGTGAGGCTCATTGGGACCAGCTTGGATCCAGTGGAGTTCCAAAGGTTCCAGTTACCCTCCAGGCTCTGCCATGGACTTCTTTGATGACCCCAACCTCTTTGTTGGAGGTTTGGAAGGACTGGACGAGGATGTCTTCCCCTCAGCTCCATCGCTTGTGGATGAGCTAAACCTCACTGCTGATTTTGAGCCCCTCCAAGTGGAGCCTCTAGACCCAGGGAAGCATCAAGACATGATTCCACCAGTTGCTACCCAACAAACCATACCCGCTTACAGTCAACAGATAAGTCACTATCTTGGCATTAAGGCACAGACTCCTATGGGGCAGGCATTTTCTAGTCCTGGGGGCACAGGTAGTGGCGGTGGCTGCATGATTGCAGACCAACATGGCCAGTACCATAATGCTGCCATGAGCCAAGTACCTCAATCCAATGGGCTGTTCTGTAACAGTAGCAGTCCCATGTGGGGCAACCAAGACCAGAATGGGAATATGTACCACCCCTTATCTCAACAGCAACAACAGCTTTGTCAGCAGCAGCAGCAGCAGCAGCAGCAGCAACTGCACAACCAGCAACTTCATGTCAGACAACAACAAACACAGCAGCAACAACACCACCCATGTCATCAACAACAGGAGCAGCAGCACATAATGCAGCAGCAGCTGCAACAACAGCAAAGTCATCAGCAACAGCTGCTAAACCAGCGGCAGCATCAACAAATTAACGCACATACAATGACCCTGCAGCAGCAGCAACAACAGCAGCACAATTTCTCCTTTCACCAAAGAGGTCAATCTCGGAGCCAACAGCAAGATAACCATACTCGGCAGCAGCCTCAGCACCAACTTACTGTAGGAGGACCAAGGTTCCATTCAGGAGCTGTACCAAGTAAGTCTTATTTGGATGGTCAAAATGCTTCTCTGAGTGCAACTTGCTTGCAACCACAGCAGCAGCAGGGTAGCTACCAGTTAACGAGGGGTGGTCAAGCCTTCTCTGGATCAGGAACGGAAGACCCTAACTTGCCCTTCCCCATGCATTCATCATCTATGGTTCACTCCCTGCCCACATGCTCAGTCAGTTCTGCCACTGCTTACCAAGCTGCTCCATACCCTGCCTACCCTGGAGAGTCAGAAATACCCAGTCTTACTCAGCAGTCTTTGGCCACAGCCTCAGTGTCTGTGCCCATCACCCCCGCTGCATCCCTCACTTCTACAGTGCCTGAGCTCTCGGGGACAGTATGTCAGTTTCCATCAACAGCAGTTATGAGGACCCCAGTCATCCAGCCAGAGGAATGTCCTTTCCGGGCCCTACGTTGCTCTGGAGAAACCCAGGGAAACTGCAAGTCATCTGAGATTTTTGGTCAGTCTATGAACTGCTACCCTAGCATGGCCAGCCAGCTGCCCGCTGAGCCGCCTCAGAGCTGCAGGGCCATCAACACTAATGGATATCAAGCAATGGGTGACAATCTCCTGCCATCAGAGGCTCAGGATGGAGACTTGGAGGGCCTGGAGCCTCCTGACCTCCTGCCTGACCTACTGCCCCAGCTGGAGGCTGCTCTCAGCCAACATGATGAATCCAACTGTTCCTGGGTCGATTCCAGCCAGGAGAGGGGACATGAGCAGGGGAAACCACAACCTGTTGAGTACAAAGAAGAAAAGGTAATACAATGTTACAAACCTAAGTATTTATTCAATATTTTGGTTCTTATTAAGCATTCCTTTATCAGTTTCTAAGCACACAAATGGCAGTATATTTTAGCCACTCTGTAGCAGAGCAACATTCATGCTATACATCCTATGCACTCTGTTCTATAAGTGTACATTAATGAAGGTTAATTGGAGGAGGGTGAAGGTTGCTCAGTTGAAATTACATCTTATATTTGCACATATATCTGTTTACTAATGGAGCACATTTCGTTGCTGACATTAAGAGAATGTATGTATTCTTCCTAGTGTATCATGGCACACAATCGAGCCACTTGTGTAATGTTTAACTAACTTTCCCAGATAGAACAAGCGCCTGTCTAGTAGGAAACCTGCAATCAGTGGTGGAGAGGGGGAAGGTGGAAAGGCGGTACCTAGAGCTATCTGAAAGCCTTCTGAAAATGATAATGGTCTGTCCGGCTTGGCCTGTCTATCTGCCCAGTGCGCCGACAGCAGGTCAGGCCTGATTAGGCTAAGAGTGGCAGGAGTGTCTTCAGGACTTAGCTGTAAGCATACTTAGGGCTATATCAAGATGTGGGTCAGGGCAAGCCAGAGGCACTTGCACACTGCCTCGCTGGAGTGTGGGGGAGGTTGCACACTGTTGTGGTAGCTGCCACAGTGTGTGTGTGTGTGTGTGTGTGTGTGTGTGTGTGAGTGCATGTGAGTGAGCGGGCGGGCGTTAAGAAAAGAGTGTGGTGGAAGAGAGTGGTTAGCACTTGAAGGGTGGGGGGTGGGAGATGGAGAGAGCAGTAGTTCATGGAAAAAGGAGAGCTTAAGAAAGGAAGGGAAAGAGACAGAGAGGAAGAGCATGAGAGGGAAAAGAGAAGCAGAGGGGGAGGTTGGGAGAATGCATTAGCTGGCTGTGACAGGCTTCAGGCGGTTCCTGGACCCCTCAGTTGGCTAGTAACTTAGCAGCATCCACACAGCCTGCTGGCCTCTGAATGACACATGACCAGCAGCAAAAGCAACAGACGTTTCATCGTGGTTTGCACACTTAAAAAGACATGAATTTAAACAGATCCATGTATTCCTCTTTTCATTATATTTCAGCAATGCTATTACAAAAACATGTGTTGTACCAACAATTAAACGGATTCAGTTGAGTGCAGAAGAAACAGATTATCTCAAACTAGAAACTCGTGAAAGAAGAAAAAATATTTAGAATTTTCTACAAGAGCACTTTCACTCCATGGCCCACGACGGACTGTTGGGTCTTTCCCATTACCACTGATAACACAGAAGTGTTTGGCATTGTCTTACCAACCCCACCTATTCTGTATCTACACTTACTGTACCCTTGTGTACTAAACGCATGAATGATTACCTTTTTACAGTAACAGTTTGAGTGACTCATTTAAATCTCTCATTTAAACCCCCCCCCCCACACACACACACACACACAGACTTCTGAAACCAAACCTATGCTCATGGGCCAAAACACGACCTGTGTGTTGAGTACTGCGGCTGTCCCCCAACAGGCAGCAGGTGACAACTAAACGGGTGGCGTGTGTGAACGAGCTCTGGTTAGGCAGACCATTTGCCCATCTGCAAAGGTCCTCGATTGAAATGGGGCCATGAACCACAGCCATACGAATGAGCCTCTCCCTGTCTGTGTCAACATCCAGCCCTGTGTTGATGCTTTCAGGCTGACTGTGCTATTCATGTGCACTGATGTGTGAAGAGCCTGCTGATAGTGTGTTTGCTGAACAGGCAAGGCATCAGGGGCTAGCTGCCCACTCTTCACTCCCCCGCAGTGAATGCAGCTAATTAGGATTTCCAATGGTTGTAATGGTCAGCTGCGGCTGTGATGAGCTCGCGGGGTTCAAGATTGAATAGCTGTCCCAGGTTGCCAATTTCAAAAGTTAAATTGAGTTATGTCTTTGGTCCTGTTGAAATGGATCTAAATTCAAATGAACAGCTGTGTGTAAAACTCCAGCCTGTCCCATGAATCATTCCAGCAGCATTTACTGGACGGCAAGGGGCTTTCTCTGAGGAAGTCTAAACTTAAAGGCATCAAGTGCTCCAGTGAGACCATTCTGAGCTGGATGCCAGTTTGCAATGCTTACATGTACTATGTGAGTCAGCACACAGTCATAATGCCGTGTGTAGTCAGGAACTCAACACTGACATCTCTGATTTCTCTGTGAATGTTAAAGTGGAAACGACTGTGAGATGTAATATGTGGAGGTTGAAATAAACCATTGTGGGCAATGTAGCAAATCTGCCTCTTTGTGGCAGTATTGGATTTACAGGCTTTTCACATTAATGTGATAAAGTATCTTGATTTGTCAGCTGGGTCACTGAATAGTTATTTAGTTTGTTACTTCAACATGATTAATTAAAAAAAAACAGGTTTCTGTCTGGTCAATTCTAGAAGCGACGGGTCATCTGGGCCAAGTGGGCAAAGCTCCACCTGCTGGAGACAGAAAGAGTGGTGTTAGTGGTACTGAGTAACTGAGAAATGTATATTATATTCTGGATTAATGCACAACAGGTCTATCTAATGCTGCTGTTAGCCATGTTTATTATACAATTTCTAAGGTTGCTGAGTGGATCACATTAAAAAAACATTTTAAAATCGTGTTTTTAAATACGCTTTCCTCGAGAGGCCACTGTGGAGATGGCCACACTTTCGCAATGTGTCGAGAGTGTGAGAAAACATGCCGAATGCCCATGAAAGCAGATGGCACCAATTTGAAGCCAAGTAGGGCTGATTGCCTGTTGCCCCACTGCAATTTGATTGGCTATCTGCCATGTACTGTTGTCATTTGCTCGTTGTTGGCAAAGGTTAGTGTTTCTTTTAAAGAAGATAGTTGTCATAGTCTAATGTAGATTATCTTCTACAACAATTATAAAGTCTGCCTGTTGAAGAAAGACTTGATATTAAACGCCGCGAGATATTGTCATAAACCAAACCACTGGTAAAAATAATTTCAGATTTAACATGGAGTTAGTTCTCCAGGAAAAAATGGCTGACTGCTAGCTTGTCGTGTGTGTGTGTGTGTGTGTGTGTTATTTGGAGGGCATGGTTACCTGGTTAATAGCAGACTTTCAGGATCTGAAACCTCTTTCCGACAGAAAAGCAAACATGAAAGCAGCAGTACAACAACAAGGTAAAGTTGGGCAAACCTTAATTTACTGCGCATACAAACAGGGAATCGAGCAGTAAACCGAGAACAGGTATGCTCTTAGTGAGATTATTACCAAACTGTGTGGAAAATGTGAACTAGCAAATGTCAAATTGTGTTATTTTCTGGTTTTGCATCTGTGCAAAGTAGTTTGCAGACCAAAACATGCCACTGGTCTTTTCATCTGTACAGCAAATTGTCCAGATTTGATGCATCAAACTACTATATTACATATTGCAAAGTGTCCTTACTCCCCTCATACCATTCACGGATACACTGGCAGAACGTTGCACAGTAGTCTGAACATAGTTGGAGAGCTTGATCATTGTCTTGATTTGTTGTTTGATTCAGTTGTGGTTCATTTTCAACGGGGATTTGTGTCTTTCCTTATCGTGTATTCTTGATCACAATCTTAATATGTCTTCATTTGGATTGGATAGAGCTATATATGGATACAAATTAAACTAATCCCCAAAGGGAAAAAAAGGAACTGGGTTTTGGAGATTTGTGGGGCAACAAGCAGCACATTCAAAACACCCTTCAATGCAACTCACACTGAGAGAAGATAATAGCCACCTTGGTGTCAGCCCTTATTTAATTTCTAAGCTGACATGGGCCACTACAGTTCTTATGAACACAAGCAACCAGGTAAAAATACTCTACAAAATGTGATCTGCAGCTGGGCCAGTTACTTTTCTTTACTACCTCGTGTATTTGTGAAAAGTGACATTTGCCATATTTTAAGTGAATTGGTGATTTGATGCTGCAGATGAATAAATATAATAACAGATCCTTCCTATGTGATGCTATATCAACCTTACTGCATTTTAATCTGTTAAGGTACATTTGTGCACATGTTGGTAATTTCTAATCAGACCTACGGTTTCAAATGCAGAGGGGCAAACTTCTCCTATGCTGAATAAAATAGAAAAGAAAGAGAGATGGAAGTGGAGACTGAGGGATACTGATGGCCTGGGCTTCTGTAGCCACTACGGTCCCCCGGCAGTGACACTGAGCAGGTGCCTCCTCCCTGCGGGCTGCAGTACTGGTTTAGATTTATTATCTGACTGGGTATTGCTGCTCACCCCTCTCTACCCTGCCTTGGCCTCTGAGCTGTGTAAGCGAGTAAGCAATTTAGATATCTGTGTGCGCTTGCGACCAGGGTTGGTGGCGTGTTTTATGTGTGATCTGCTAGCTTTGTTGCTTCCTGACCTCTCTGAGGTTTATATAACTCCTAGCCGACCAGACTGGGCAGGCAATGCCATAATCAGTTCTGAAACTTGACACCATGCATTACGCCACACACACACACGCTTTGTACACTCGCACACCCCCAGGAAACCTGCTGCCTCTGTGGCCACATGGTGATAGGCTGTGTCATTCACACACTTTCCCGGATCACCTCCCCCAACACCCATTCTCTCTGTCTCCCTCTGTCTCTCTCTCTCTCTCTCTCTCTCTCTGTCTCTCTCTCTCTCTCTCTGTCTCTCTCTCTCTCTCTCTCTCTCTGTCTCTCTCTCGCTCTCTCGCTCTCGCTCTCGCTCTCTCGCTCTCTCTCTCTCTCCCTCTCTCTCTCTCTCTCTCTCTGTCTCTCTCTCTCTCTCTGTCTCCCTCTCTCTCTCTCGCTCTCTCTGTCTCTCGCTCTCTCTGTCTCTCGCTCTCTCTGTCTCTCGCTCTCTCTGTCTCTCGCTCGCTCTCTCTCTCTCTTTTTCTCTCTCTTTTTCTCTCTCTTTTTCTCTTGCTCTCTCTCGCTCTCTCGCTCTCTCGCTCTCTCTCTCTCTCTCTCTCTCTGTCTCTGTCTCTCTCTCTCTCTGTCTCCCTCTCTCTCTCTCGCTCTCTCTGTCTCTCGCTCTCTCTGTCTCTCGCTCGCTCTCTCTCTCTCTTTTTCTCTCTCTTTTTCTCTTGCTCTCTCTCTCTCTCTCTCTCTCTCTCTCTCTCTCTCTCTCTCTCTCTCTCTCTCTCTCTCTCTCTCTCTCTCTCTTTCCTCTTCTCTGGCTTGCTCGCTATGTCAAGTGTTTGCATCCGGCCTCATCAGCCGTCCGTGTGGAGGCCTGCCAGATAAGGGCGGGGGATGACTAGGGGTCAGAGGTAAACAGGAAGCCAGGCGGATTTTGCTGTAGAAGGAAGGGGAGGGCTCAGGGGAGGGGGAGGAGCTGACTGAGGGAGGAGGAAATTGCACTTGGATTGAGTGTGTCAGTAGCATGTGGGAACGCTGCCAGGCCAAACTGTCAGGTCTGAATTTAAAGTACGCTTTATTATTCTGCTTTCCTATCCTTCTCTCTCTTGCCTCTGACTCCTGGGATTAAATGGCTTTGAATATTTTTCTGGGGTGATTGTGGGTGAGTGTTTGCTCATTGGTCAAATGTGGAGTGTTTTTTTTTCTGTGTGACTGGAATGCAAGGCTTTTTGGTTGTGACGTGAAGCAACTTCCTTCAACTCATGTTAACCTTTGACCAGTGGAGAAGGAAGAGCTGGGTGGTTAGACTACCACAGTGTCTTTGGGTATAAAAAGGCTCTCTTGAGGTAGAGAGCATGGAAATCACTTGTAAACTAGCCTCAGTGTAGTGTGCAAAAGAGGACATTTGAAAATGCATGAAGGGGTAATGACCCCTTTGCCCTTGTGTTTACAACTAACACAGTGGTCGTCTTGTGGGAGGAGGGAGGGATTGTCTGAGGAAACACTTGAGGTACAATCTTAACTTACAGTGTGCTAAAGCTTGAATAAAGCCAGCTAGAGTGGTTTTCTTCTACACACTTTGACAGAACTTAACGTCGGTCACATTGTCCACAGAGACGGCAGTTAGCTCACTAGTTACTGATTTGTAAGTTCGGCAAACAGGTTTGTGTCTCTAGAAAGTAATTTACTAGTTGCCATGGACGTCTATGTTGCTAGCCCCGTCTTTGTTTGTTAAGTGTTATGCTTGTATTTTACCACACTGAGTCAATTCCCTGTCTACCTTTTAGAGGAAGAAAGTTCACTGAACTGGTATGTCATAATCTATCATCACTCAATGTGTAGTGAGTCAAGCTACAGTACCGGCTGTAGAGGTTCATCTGGTGAAACATCGAGTCAGGAAAACCTGGTAATTGTAGACAGACTTTACCTTATCAGAGTATCATACAGCAGTCCTTTGAGTGTGTAGCCCATCTCGATATTCCTGTTGTGTGCAGGTTTCCTCGGCTTAGTGTACAGAATGTGGCTAGTCGCCTATACCTATCATTAATGTCGTCACACACCACCACCTACCAAAAGCAGTATGTTCCCTGCTACCTTCATGCAGCTTTTTATCATGCACACATGTCTGTAGTTCAAAGGGCTTTCAGTGCGACATGGTTCATAAAAAGCAAAGATTTCAATGATTTGTTTGTAAAAGCGATTTTTATTTTTGCTATTTTACTTATTTCCCTCAATGATACATTGGTTTCCAAATTGAAAGCCTACACAATGAATGTTTTTAATCCATTTAGCTGACTTTTAAACAACATTCTAGAATAAAGATATGTTGGACATTTTGAGTGTATTAACTGCTAATCAAAATGTGTTAATTACACTGTTGTTTTAACTTTGTTTTATATAAAGAAGAAAATGTAACTCTACTAAAAAACTGTTTAAAAAGTGCCATCAGGGGAAAACATTTGTACGATTTACAAGCTGGTGAAATATGCATGTGGCTAGTAGCGTTGCATCACTCACCAGCCAACAACACAAGGGGAGTTTGAGTGGCTTGTAACATTTGAACATTCACGAGCCATTTGGCCGGTGGACTAAAAGAGTAAGTTGTGCACCCTGAGTGTCGTGTATATTTAGGGTTTAACACCGCTTCTGATCGCTCGCTCGTCATCCATTGACTTTTAAGCAAGAGATTGTTTTGTCACTTGCTGCTCTGTCTGACAGCCTGGCAGTCACTGATTGTCACGATGATTGACTGCACAGAGATGAGTCGATTTTATGAATATTGACGGCCGCAGTTGGATGAAACGCAGCACCTGAAGGATACTTAAACAATCCAGTCCGTGTCTGACAGCAACATCTGTAGACTACAGTGTCTATATTCGCTTGTGTCCACCAAATAATCACATTTATAATTCATAACTCTTGCCCAGAATGGCCTATTTTGGCCATTTTCTTTTATTAAGAATAAATTGAACAAGAACTGCTTTTTGAAGAAACATTTTTGCTTCAGAATTGAACCACACAACCTGGATTTTGTGCTTTTATTTATCACATGTGCAACACTCTGTACAATATCAGCTCATGCATGGTGTTCAGATATAGTTTTAAAATCTTTGGTATGATGCAGTTTCTGATGTATTTATCTACTTGTTTGACCAGTTCAAACTAAAATGTATACTGTGTTGACTTACCAGAAATGTGTATTTTTGCTTGTATAAATCTGCTCATGTAAATGAGTTGGAGGTGATCCTGTTCATTATGTTGTTGTTTTTCGGTGGGAGAAAGCCTATGTCCCTGTCCTCCACCGTTCCAGTGGAGGTTCACTCCTCAGACACCTGCCTCGCACGGAGCGGGAGGTGGAAATCGGAGCTTGGGGAAAAAAAATCCTTACTTGATCATATCCTGAAGGCTGCAGGTCGGCGTGTGTGTGTGCGTGTGTGTGTGCGTGCGTGTGTCTTTTTGTGCAGGCATTGGCCCTGCTCTCCCTTTGCACTGCTTCAATAATGAAGGAGTTGTAAAGGTCTGGCAGTAAGCCCCTTGCTGAATTCCCCTCCTCCTCTTTCCTCCCCTCGCTCTCGGTCTCTGTCTGGCTCTCTCTCTTTCGCATCCTAAGGGACCTCCTCTCAGCTCCGCTCTTCAGTTTGCACCGATGTTCCCATTAATGAATGGCATCATCCGGCTTGCTTGTTTTGCACAGTTCAGTTTCACTTCACTGCCTGGTGTCTGACCTGCTGTGCCGTCTCTGATTCAGAAAGCAACACGTCATTACCCAGAACAACCGCAGTTAGAAAACTGCCTCAAAGAATAAGGTTCACAATTTTGTTTTGTGACTCATGTTAAGTACACCGAAGATTTTAACGGGTATATATGAAAAACACATTTAATTCCTTTCGGGGTAGATGAATCATACAGAATCTGCACAATTGTCACTTTTTTGAAAGCCACCTGTGTTGCTTTCAATTCCATGTTATTGGAAAAAGAGTCCTTTTCAAAGGAACAATCAAATACTGTTCAAGTCGTCTTTTTATTAAGAACATCCATCACAGTTCATAGGCCTGATTTCCTGGTTCAACTTTGACCTACTGTATTTGTAACTGTACTCAGTTGTCCTATAGAACGAGGGATTGTTGCTGACATTGCTGGTGCAGGCACTTAGTTTTACCTCTAGCTATCCACCTAGCAGGTGGTTTTACATGATCGCACGTTTTAATATTATCCTTTAATGTTTGCAAACTCTTGCATGAGCAGAAACAAATGTTATATGAAAAGACAGAAGTGACAGTATGTGATAGCTCTGCCATACCGCTATCTTGACAGATTTGAATGTACTAATTTATTTAGCACAAGAGACGTGCATTTAGAGTGGTGACTTCTATTTGAACAGGAAAGGATCTGCGTCGGTGCTGCTGGCATGTAAAATTTGGGAGTCGGCTACTAATTGTGATGGGTGTCCCTCGGTGGATGGATGGCCTCTTGCTTTCACTTTGGCTCATGCTCGCTAGTGCGTGCACACAGTAGTGTTAGCCCTTAAAATATCATCTTAAATCTTGCTGAGTGAATGCCCTCTGAGCTGACACTTAAAGATACAAGAAGTGCAGATGCCCTAGTTAGAATCCCTGCCTGCTCTTCTCAGTCATTGGGCCTGATTGACACAGAGCCAGGCTGATACTGTATTCTGCACAACCCTCACACCCAAATCACTGCTGTTTGTTTTACATGGGTTAGTGAGCAAATGGGCAACATGAGGAAGACAAACTAAACCAAGACACAAAACAGTGGTTAGGCTACATCAATATCACCACTTTTCTTATTTCTTTCTTTGCATTTGGCTGCAGAAAAACAAATCTTGTGGTATTTTCACTTGACTGATTTGGGTATGACGGCCACTGAATGGTGATATCGGATGATTTCTCTCTCAAACAAGGCACCCCTGCCCGTTCTCCTCACAGTCACCCCCTAGTGTTCAATTCTGTCCAGATAACTCGGTACAACATGCTGCACTTGTACCACTTCACATGGATCTGTCTGCACTCGTAAACCTTTTTATTAGCAATAGGAATGGCTGTCTGTGCTGCTCTTGATTTAATAAGGGAGTCAATTAGTTGACTGCATAATAGCGAGCTAATAGGCTGCCTTTGTTAAAGACTGTTGGATTGAAGCTGATTGGGAGAGCAGCAGGGCTGTAGGGGTGAGATACATGCTCTTGCTGGATCAGTTGGTTAATTGTATCCAGTGCACTAATTGCTGTATGAAAACAGAATTAACTTGGTGTAAAGATTAGTGTGTGTTACGAGACTGAGGTCAAAGCAGTTGTCAGACTTGAACTTTGCGTACTTATTGCATGGTTAATCCTGAGCATGCAGCGATATCGATCTCCCTATCCTGCTCTGTTTATACAGTTGAAATAGGCTGACGATTACCATATGACCAGGTACCAAATTGTTGTTGGAAATGAAAGAAAAGTGATTTTTAGTGTGATGGAAATTCAGCAATAAAGTAGTCTAGTCTTTTTAATCATATTTTGCAAAAGAGGCACACATAGTACAAGGTCTCTACAGCTGCGTGCACATTGTCCCACTGATCAGTCTGCTTTTACAGTCATGAGATGAGCCATGACTGTCACTACCGGAGTGGTCACGTGGTAACTTGTGACTGGTCATCCTTCAACCATTGTTCTGTTATGTAAGGAGTTTTAAATTGTGCTTGATTAGTTTGAAATGAATAAATCTGAAATGGTTATTGTAGGCAATAAACACAACAGTTTCATTGGTATGCGATTGTCTGTGTGGGAAGGTGAGCACCCAGATGCAAAGCTTTGTTGCTGTATACATTTTAAAGCCCGACATTGCTTAAAACAACACCACACATCCTCTGGTACATTTTAAAGAAAGTATAACAACTCAATTTGCTTGTTTTTTATGACATTGCAACCCAAGTGCGAGTTTTTGTATTGTGAGCTTTTTACTATCCTGTTTCTCCCGGCACAGTTCTTCTTCTTTCTTTCTGGTCACAGTGGAGCAAGTCAGACTGTAGTAATAATGCTCTTAGACTTTCAGCAGCTTCTCTAGAGGGCACCGTGCTTGGCCCAGCTGCTGTTACTTTTGGCCCTGAAAATGGTCATTAATGCATGGTGCTGTATTTAATTGGTTGAGGAAGCATTGCTGTGCATCGTGTCTCCTTTCATTTATCAACCCTGCCACGGCCTCACACTTGAGTGTGGCTCAAACTGGCCTGTAGCTGCAGGCCTAATTAGTAGGGCCAAATACCCTCACACCTGGACTTAACTGTGCAATATATGTTAACAAAGCCATAGGTATGGGTTCTGGTGATAGCGAGGCATCTGTGATGTTTTTGTGGTAAACACTGAAGGCCAAGCCTATTCTCAGTAAACAGCTCTGAGAAACACTTTCAATGAAGTGTGGAAAGTTAAACCAAGGTTTGAGTTGTAGCAGAATTATTTTTGACTTGAAGATTGATCAAAATGGCTACCAGATAAGAAAAATGACTTTGCTAATCAGCAAAGCTCAGCTGTGTTGCAGCCGACTCCAAGTTTTATATCAAACCACCACAAATCAGTTCTGAACCCGTGAGAAACACTGGCCGCTGTCTGATGGATGTTCACTCATTTTGAATATAATTGCGCCTCATTGAGTTGGTTGTTGGCTGGCTTTTGCATTATTTTTAAATGAAAATGTTTTATAGGATTATTGGCAAGTGATCAAAGAAAATAAGACATAGGCTCAACTTTTTTAAATATTTTGCAGAGAAACGAGGTGTTTGCTCGAGAATTTGAGCTAAAAAGACGGATGACAAAATAATAGATTCAGCTGAACAGTATGTGTATTTAATGGCTTGCTCAAGGACACTACAGCAGGTCTTTTCACCACGGTCAGTTCCAGCAGTGTTCTGTTAACCAAATATAATTTTACCCTCTAATTTCAAACTTTTAACTGAAATAACCGATAACCAGATTACACATGTGCATTGTCTACAGCAGTGCATAATCAAAGGCCTTATTTTGGCTAAAATCTCAGTGTGAGAGTAGCAAGCAGCTTGCTGTAGACTCTGAAGCACCGGTGGGTGCTGGCCATCTTGTCATTTTCATTCAGTGCATTGCGAGCTCTCATTTCCCTAATGGTGAGTTAGTGGAGACTCTCACGGTGGTACAGGCAAGAAATGAGAGCAATGGTGCACTGATACAGGCCCTTTGATGAGGAAGTAATGGAGTGTTCAGAGACTGACACCTGTGCCTTTTGCAGCCACCCTACCTCTCTCTCCTTACACACACACATTTTTTCTTCCACTCGCTTCCTTTCACCAGCTCTGCTCGTCCCCTCCCCTTCCTCTACACCCCTCCCCTCCTCTTCCTCTTCCCTCCCTCATCCGTGCTAAAGAAAGCCACTCCCCCTCGTACAGAGATGCCAGGCTTGTTTGCATATTAACTGTTTAGTGGCCGAGAAGCAGTGGCTTCGTGCCATGTGACCGTTGAAGCATGTGTATGTTGACTGTGTTCTCTTTCCGTCTTTCTTTGCTCTTGTTTTGTCACATACACACAAACAAACCTTTCCAGTGAAGAACAAATGTTTAATTACCAACAGCCACATGCGGTACCTAAATCTTTCTTTGTTTTTAGACTGTCTGTCACCTCTCACCTATTTTGCCCATCAAGTTAGCTGTTGCAGTGATTTTATTTGGACAGAGATTCATTTGGCTTGTAAAAGGCTTGATGGCCATTTTGCATTGCTGCAAGTGCAAGAAGCTGTATAAGTACGTACACCTAGGCAGATGCGGAGAGGACAGTTTTGTTTGTAATTTTACGATTTACTTTTTGTTTGTTTGAACACCCCTTGCACTGTTTGTAGTCGAAGCTCACCCCCTGGTGCTGTACCCTGGTGGGCATTATCGGACAGTCGATTTGTTTAGCTTGGAGCTGTTGCACAGCTCTCAGTAAGTGTGTCATCTGCTTTTAAAATTCAAACTCCAAGGCCTGGCAGTGTTATGGTGGCTGGATCTGATGCCTGCAGCTGCACACACAGGGAGAGGACGGCCATTGTTATGCACATATGGCCGTCTTCTCTGTCTCTGTAGGAGATGTACAGCTGTAAAATGTAAAACAGAAACCACAGACGTATAGTGAGGTAACTTCCACTGCCATTGTCCCACCTGTGTGTTGGCAGTGTTCATCTCGCTGATCTTTTCTACTTACACGCACATTCACTCGCACGCTTGAATAAGGCTGTCCACACCATTCCAGTTGGTCAGTTGCATATAATTTTATTTAGGTTATCAGTTCAACATGCAATGTAAATCCATATTGTGTTGTAGCATACACACACTCACCCACATATTTCACACCATACTGCAACAAACTCACAATACGTAGTGTAGTTTGCTTCGGGATGAGAGGGATCCTAATGGAACATTATAATAAGTCATACAAAAACAATAAAAAATAAAATTTTATGGGACATGCATGCCCTTAAACCTCAAAAAGTCACATCCAAGTTCTTTCTTGGAAGCCAGGATCTTGTCATAGAAGTACTTAAAATACTGTGGAAGATCCTAGGTGATGTTTTACTGTGTGTTGTGTTTACCAATCAAATATGAGTCAATAACTTGTAGTAACTATAACCTGTCAGGGGATTTGTGTTGACATGGTGTTCCAAAGAAGTGTTTTCAAAAGCCGACCCCTTCCTGGCCCAAGATACAGTGTGTGGACGGTAGTCCTGGTAGCACTGAGCAGCTCACGTGCTAATGTGTGCAGCTGAATGAAAAGTGAACGGGGTGTTGGCTGGGTAAGAAGTCTTTACAGTTGATTTTGCATGGTAAATAAAGATATAAAAGCCGTAACTGTCAGTAACTCAGGCCTGACCTAATAGTGCTGTCTGCACTGTACCTGGCTGTAGGCCAGCCGTGTGTCTCTGCATAATACCCAATACCATGTGCCAGCCGGTGCACATGGCCCCTGCATCAGGAGTCCCCTGAAATGCTGGCTCGCTCCTCAGTTCTGTTCTGGCGCACAGGAAGAGCTGCATGTCTGGGACACATCCCAGTTTCCCCTCCTTAGGATTTTTTTCCAAGAGTCATAGCAGGGTGACCAGGCGTTGACCTCACAAGTGCTTGAACTCACCCCTGGAGACTCGGGGCAGTTCAGGCTGCATGTTTCCGGTACGGTTAGGACGTAGAAAGTCTTCTATGTACTGTGTTCATTTCTTACTGGCTGCATCTTTTGTGTGCAGTTTGCATTAGGAATACATTTTTAGCCTTTGGGAATTTGTTAATTTAGACTCTGTATGACGCTTGCTGTTCCATAAATAAATCAGCATGTCATTGGCAGTATCCTACATGGGGACAAGAAAAGCTTACGATGTTGACGATCTGTGGTGTGGGCGAAATCCAGTACTTTGGGGGTTAAGTTGTGAAAGTTAATGTAATAACTGCTAGCACCATCTGCTGGCCTACTTCCTTACAAAGAGAGAGAGAGAGAGAGAGAGAGAGAGAGCGAGTGAGTGAGTGAGCGAGAAAGAGAGAGAGAGAGAGAGAGAGAGAGGGAAAAACGAGTCTGGGTTTTAACGACATCTCTAATATTCATGCTGATGCATTTTGCTGCTTTGTGCTTTCATTTTCCGCCACTCTGCCTGCCAGAGTCTCGAGCTCGCCATACACGCCCCAGCCAGGGAAAGGGGAGGGCATCGAGGGCGAACGAGGAAAAAGATAAGTGGGGGAAAAAGAAGGAAACAACAACCGGCCAAACAAGCAAGCAAGCTAACACAAAAGCCTTTTTGTGTGTGTATTAAAAGGAGTAACCTACCTTATCCTGGCTTGTGAAGGACACGAGGAGAGGCGCAAAAAGGGAAACAGCAAAGCGGAAAGGGCAAGAAAGAACAAGAAATAAGAAGGAGAAGGCTCAGAGAGGCATAGAGTGCACACGAAAGGCAGGCGGAAAGAGGAATCAATGAGAGGGGAGGAGAGAGGAGCCAGGGGAAGGCAACTCTGACACACACGCACAGAGAGAGAAAGTGAGGGAGACTTTGGTGGAGCCGGACGACAGCGAAGCGGCACGCAGCAGCAGAATGAGAGCTTCCTGGACTGCCACGCACCTCCTCTACCGCCCACAGCGCTGCTCCCTCATCACCCTGTGAAGAGACAAACGAGGGTGAGAGAGTGAGAGAGAGAGAGAGAGATCCCATGCGCTCCTCTTGAGCCCTGCCCGCTGGGGGAGGAGGAGACGAACAGCTCCAGCGCTCTCGCTCTGCCTGAGGAGAAGAGCTGACCGGGGAGGAGGAGGGGAGGCAAAGAAGCAGAGAGGGAGGGGAGGGGGGGACACACAGCTCAAGGAAGAGTGAGAGAAAACGACTGTTGAAAGGGAAAGAGTGAGTGTGTTTGTAAGAGAAAGCGTGAGCGCGTTGGAGAGAGAAAAAACCCGGCGAAAGGGCAAGGCTTTTGTTAGCCGGTTGGAGAGGGGGAGGAAAGAGGAAGAAAAAAACCCTACCATGTCTACAGTGAAGAGGCCAAGAGGAAGGGTAAGTGAGCTGCTCTGAGAGCTGGGAGGGAGGAGAGACGAGGGGGAGGAGGAGGGGCCGGCAGGAACTGAACAACCTCCTTTGCTACTGGCTCATGCTGCACTGCCGCCATCTTGAACTCATTGCTGCTTTATTTTCCTCCCCTCCATACTCATTTGCTTTACTGTGCTAGACCCTATCAAGGCACACTAGCTTTACAGTGTTTTCTTTTCCCCACCCCCACTGTCTATTCATTTCATACATCCCTTTCCCACCCTCTCTCCAAGCTCCCCGGCTGAAGTTTATGTACAGTGTGTGTGTGCGCATGCATTTGTGTGTGTGTGTGTGTGTGTCCATGAGTTGAACCTGTCAGTCACCAGAAAGCTCACTCCATGTGGAAATGAGTGGGTGAGAGCGAGGGAAAGCTGTCTGTCCCAAATGGAGCTTACTCTACCTTTTCATGGACTGTAATGATCCCACCGATTTCATGGGACTACGTGCTGCTAGAGAGATTGAAATCACTGCAGTGCTGGCAGGCTGTAATTTCAGTTATTTATAGATGTATTACAGCTGCAGTGCTCCCACTTTTGGTGCATTTTATCTTTTCTCTCTCTCTCTCTCTCTCTCTCTCTCTCTCTCTCTCCGTCTTTCTGATAGAAGCCCGTTTTCATAATTTGCTGCTTTCATGTGCCCTTATGTTCTTCCGCTCTTGAGCATTACTTTCAACCCCTCCCCCATCTTCTTTTTTTTTTTTTTATAACCATTAACTTGAACGAGAACATTCCAGCATAATCCAGTAAATTTCTTCATAATAACCTCAGCAGTGTTGCACACGTGAAAATCTGTGTATGTCCGTCCCCCCCTCCGTCCCCCCTCGGTTCCAAATGAATTGCTAGTTATTCAACTCCCTCCCCCCACTTTGTTGGCGAGGTTCAAGCTTATTCTCTTTATTTAGGCTAGCTAGCAGTGTGGGAAAAAAAAAAAGCAACTGGCCGCGCCTGGGCCATGTAGGCATACGCAACACATTTTTAGATTAGGTCATCCATTTATGGGTTCCCTCTCCACCGGGCTCAAGGCCCACCGCATGGCGCTTGTGTAGGCATAACCACAGCCACACCATCTATTATTCACATATTATCATGTATCAGCCGGGCTGGATAATTGATGTCTGAAAGGCTCACTGTAACCTGCTACATTGATCCTGAGTTTACGCTAACCCTTCTGTATAGCTTCCTCTTCCTTTTCTATTTCTTATTTAAAAAGTTCAGAGTTTTCAGAGTCTCTAACTGACCTAAATTAATTCTTGGGGGAAACGGTGTGCCGAGACAGGTCCGAACCTCACACCCCCAGCACCTGAGAACTGTATGACTTGTACCTGTACATGCAGCACCTGATTGGCTGCAGAATCTGTCATTTGCTTAGTTAAAGTGAGTTCGGTATGAATTTTAAAAATGCTTGTAAGAGATTCGGCTTCAGTCACTCAACTCTGCTTCAAAGGTCAGGTGTCAGCTTCATCTATCTGTGTCCCTTGGTCCTTGTAGGGCACATATAGGGTGGTGTTTGAGCTCCAATAGATGACATCACATCTGTAATATTTGCCTTTTTTAAAGTGGATCATGATTCTAAAAACTTTTCTCTTTTCTCAGCCTCGAAAGAACGCTAATGGTCCCGGTAGCCAGGTACGGGTCCTCAGTCCCCCAATGAAAAGCAGCTCATCGTCCTCCTCCTCTTCCTCATCATCGTCATCCTCATCCAGCTCCTCATCTGAGAAGAGGACGTCGCGGAGAACGAATAATCAGATGGAGTCAGGTTCACAGGACAAGCAAGAAAAGGCCAATAGGATAATATCGGAGGCTATTGCTAAGGCCCGGCAGCGCGGGGAGAAGAACATCCCCAGAGTCATGAGCCCTGAGAGCTTCCCCAGCTCTTCCTCGCAGTCCAAGCACCGCAAGCGCCAGCACAAAGGAAGCGGCAAGGCCCGGGCTAAAGAGAAGGCTTGTCGGAAGGCCTGTATTGTACCCTCCTCCAAGTTCAAACAGAAGTCCAAGATCGGGTACGTAGTCGCAGTCACTAATACTGTTCTGTAAACCAGTGAGATGCACAATGTTAAAATAATCCTGCAAGAGATTTAATCAGGTCCGACTCTACCCAAAGCAATGTGGAATTAAATTTAGAATATCCTTACCACTGTATCATTTAACGACATATGCCACTGCAGGAGGTGAACAGCTTGTCATTGTTAATGCATACTTCATGCATATTCCACCCAGAAATAGAGCTGCAATAATCTATTTTTCATAACCGATGAATGTATTGACAATTTTCATTATTCACATTTTTTTTTATTCAATATTATGGCAATAATATTGACAAATCCTCAACATAAAACGAACGAATGGACAAAAAATGGTTGCTTAATTAAAATAATAGTGTGGATTTCGGAGGTTGCTTATATCATGTACTGATTTAAGCTGCTTGTGTACTGGCCGGTTTTTGCTGCTACATTGTTTTACAAGCCTACATCTTCTGCCCGTGGTTGCCAAGATGGAAGCTCAAAGTTCAACAGAGTTTACAGCACGCCATAACAATAAACCAGGCTCAGTCATCGGCATAGACATGGGAGGAGCAAACAAAGGCTGCATTGAGACAGTGCTGGAGTGTATATTCAGTATACAAGTAGTGCTGATGTATAGATACCGTCATCCGCCGCCCATCCCCCTGTTTAACAGCTATAAGCAGTGTGTAGCTATAAGCCACACCCAACACAAGCTATTGAAATATCAGCTCGTGCAGATGTGAGGGCCGAGGCAGGGAGCTGCAGGAGAAGGGGGAATCTGTAAATTCGGTAATGTCAGATTGTGCAGCTGAAAACAACCCCTGGCAGTTTTAACCGTGATGCTTTTTTAGGCTTGGCGTGAGAGTGACTGACAATGGACAACAATAAGCTGGCAGTGGTGTTGATTAATGAGTGGATGAGCTAGGTGGAGGGAGGAAAGCTGTTGCAGATGATGGATTTCACCTGGTGTGTGTGTCATGATGAGAAAGTTGTTGGCGTTTGGTGAGATGACGGAGGAGTCGGTCATAGTGATACAGTCCCACCAGCTTTCTGCCTGGCGATGCTGAAAGTAACTCGGGGCGTCTTCGCTGTTTGGTTAACTTGAGGCTTGTTGATCTGCTTGCGTCACTGAACATGCTCAGTTTTGAACATTCAATAAAAGCTCAGTTTGATCAATGTCATTTCACTTTGAGACAAAACAGTGTTGAGATCAGCGTAACGCTGCACACAGAGATCCTTGTTTCCCTACGTGACCACCTTGCAGTCGTGGAGACGAAGCTGATTAATCAATCAGCGTTTGATCAAATGCATTCTAAGACTTGTTAGTCTTTAAAGGGCAGCTGACGACTAGTCTGCTTTCTGTCATTCAGACGTGTTACTGATAACGATCCTTGTCGTTACAAACTAATGAGCTGTGTAACCCATTTTTGTTATTCCGTATAACCATACTTGGCCTACATGCGAGAAAAGCATCAGATTAGGGTGCATGCAACATAGCCCGCTTATGGAGCATAATATTGCTTCAGTTAACCTTTTTATAGCATTCATTACGTCAAACTTAATCAGTATGGTCAGATGACAGACTGGCATAATCCTACAGAAACGTTTATATCCGCCATGACCTTTTTATAGATAGATAGCTTTGTTTCTGTATTTCAGTTTCTCACGACGAACGCTTTCTGTCTGTGGTGTTAGTATCAATGCTACTATGCTGCATTTAACCTCTTTCAAGCATAATAAAATCTAAAGGATGCGTTTGAACTTGTAACACATTGTGTTATTTATTTATGTACTTCATCGGTTACATACGTGTGGTGCAGAATCTTTTAACAGGATGTGTGGCTGTAGTGGTCGTTTACAGTCGAAGCACCTACTGTGTCCCCCTCTCTTTGTTTTAATTGAGAAAAGAAGTTCAGATGAACGAGGGCCTTGCTGCAAATGTGGCAATGACGTAAAACTCTGTCTGTATTTGAGAATAGGCTTGTGGGAGTGTGTGAATATTTCGTCTAAGGTGTGAAGATTCATAGCTGGCAAATGCTCATGCTTAGCTTTTACTGTTGACTAATTACAAAACTGCACAATAAATACAAAACAGACCATTTGTTGAGTTTTGTTGTTGAGATCTGTTCTTAACAATGAAGCCTCAATAACCCAACATTTGACTCTTAATGTGGAACAAATATACACTTAAAAGAGTCAAATATCCTTTTCTATATATATATATTGTCAGCTTTGAAAACGTGAAGATGATAAACCTACTTGTGTTGTGCAACTAATCCAGTTTCACTGAGGCAGGAAGGTCTCGGCCTTGAATCATAAGTCAGACCGCGATGAGTCACAGGCTCATGGCACTGTAATGTAAACATGAGAACTAAAACATAAATACTACCGTATTGGCCTGTACACCAGATGACCTGATTATACTCCCTCTTTTTCAACACTTGCTTGTGGACTCAGTAGACGGCTGTACCATTTATAACATTTATAACATTTAAAATACAGTAAGTGCGTACAAAAAGCAGACGACTCCTGCACGTTAAAATGGGCTCACTAGTCGTCTTTGTGCCAACGTTTTTGCATCAATGCTTTGAGTTTTATTTTTCAAACCCTACGGTGGACTGCACCTCCATGTTCTCTGTCCCCGTCACGATCATTAACTCCAGTACTGGCGTCTGGGAGTGGACTGTGCACATACTCATTTGGGGGGTTTGCTTGTACCTGAATGTATTTGACTTGGAGCACCATATACAGTGAGACCTGGTGTGTTTAATCCTCTGCATGGATGTTGTTGGGATATGTGTCTCTACAGCGGCAGTGGGGTATGCTTGTTCTGGTACTAATGTGGGGTGATGGACACAGCCAGCGTGCATGAGAGATTCGTACCAGAGGAGAGTCCTGCTCATATGCATGCACCACACAGGATCTCCTCATAAAATATTAATGCATCATGGCTGCAGAGGTCCTGACCTTCTGCTAAAGTCATTACTTCAGCCTCCGCTCTGTTGAGGGTGTGCTCAGGCCTGTTTTCAGTTTGTGTGTGTAGTCGGGGTTCAGTGTATGCCCACTCTTCCATTGCATCGGACTCTCCTTTATGCAAGGAGCGGGTGCCTGAGATGAGAGTATTACTCTAATTGTCTTTGTACTTCAGGGTCTGTTTCTCTGAGACCACTATGCCATCATTACTACCTGGGTTTCTACTAGAATCCTCAATTCACTTTAATTGCTAGTAAGTGCCTTCTGGATTACTTTGCTAGTTTACCCTACCAGTCGCTTGGCAAGCAAGTTCAGGGTCATATCATCATATGGGAAATATGTTTGCTGATGAGAAACATAAACGAAAGCAGCTGATTAAAATATGGACGCACCAGCCGCTGTAACAGGTGGACTAGCAACATGACACGCATATCGGAAAAAAAAAGATGTTATGCATTTGCCAGTGATCTTTTTCTTTGCTTTTTAAAATGCTTTAATATCAAGTAGGGCTCCTGATCTGGGGGTGTTTTAGGAAAATACAACCACGTAAGCAATTTCCAGTCCCAACTAATGTTTTAATAGATGTGGAACATTAAAGTCGGCAACTGTGGAATTGTAGAAACTGCTTTAAATGTTTAAATGAATTATCAATCAATTGACTTTAAAATACGGAGCTGAACCTTTTCTTTTTTTTTTAATCAAAGCTTAAACATGGACTGTAAGATCCAAAAGATTTCAGACGAATCACAACAACATGGAAGCTACGGTACATTGCAGCCAGAAGGGGACACAACCGTATAATAACAGTATGCAGGTGTGTGTCCTGTAACCTGCACTTCCCTCATTTACAGTATTGGTTTCTGAAGTTGCACATGTAACTTTAGGATTACATGTCCCCTTATGCATGAACGATAATCCTCCATGCTAAACCATATGCGTCTTTCACAGCAGACGACTGGCCTGCAACGTACAGGTGCTGCTAATGACATTAATGGTGGCTCCATTCTATTCCATCTCAGGGAAGTTTATTTTCCTCTCTGACTCTTATTTAATATTTAACGACCTCTTTTCATTGAAAGGCTGAAGCTGAAGTCTTTTGTTAATTATATTACAAATGTCCCCTCAGCTTTTTTCAGCGAGTGACCACAGGGGCTGCTTCTCTTTATTTAGTGCATATTTTGAGAGGAGGCCTTCTGATATTGTAATATTTCAATTTATTTGACTTTTTGCAAATGAAACAAAGGTACTGGTAGATGTTGGGTTTGGTGTGAAACCTGCACTACAGTACATTTATTGAATTTTCTACCAACAACATGTTCCTTTAGGTGAGGCGAGGGTTATTTCACAGGCCAGGCTTGACTGATCACAGCTCTCTGCGGACTGGGATATTCTTTTCTAAGCAGCCTACCTGCTGAAAAATAAGCTCACATAATAATCAGATGAAAGCACTGTGCAGCTCATTCCCTTTTTTTGTTCCTCCCTCCCCCCCCTCCCCCTTTACATTTTTTCCCCCTAATATAAATTTGGTCCTTCCAGCACGCTGAACGCCGTGCATCCCGTGTTGGCTGTGAGCAGGCATGTTCTAAACATGCTGATACTACAAAGCAGCAGGGTAGCAGGAAAATATCAAACAAAATGGTGCTTGTGAGATCAATTACATGATAGAAAATGGAGGTTTAAGTGGAGCGTATATGCAGCAGTGTATAGCTGTTCATATTTCAGGGCTTGCCTGCTAGCCGTCTAATCTCTTTTCCCCTCACTATTTTATTAGGAAGAGCTAAAGCTGTTTTTTTTAATTGAGTGTTTTCCTAGTTAATCCCCTGCAGGGTGCGTATGTGTGCATGTTCACATGTATGCGTGTGTGCGATATATAAACATGTGTGTGTGGGTCCGTGTTGCTTGTCTTTGAGTTGAAAGTCATGTACACGTTTGTGTGTGTGTGTGTGTGTGTTGCCCATTTTAAAAATGTTTGCTGAATAAAGCAGAAATCCCCTGTGTGGCCATGTGCACTGTGCTGATACAGTATTTGTTTTTAAGAGAGGGCTTGATGGTTACTACTGTTTCCAGTTGTGTGCTGCTGTGTGGCTCTGAGATTATAGCCTTCCCTTCACGAGAAGGGGGATTTCCTGATGAGGACCAACATTACTGTCTCAATAAGCCCTTCAGGATGAGAAACGCACACACACCACACTTAACAACATTTTTGAAGGATACTCCATCACACACAATCACAATTTCTGAGCTAGATGCACTTGCTGATGCGCCACATTGCGATCTTGGCCTGCAAAGCACTATACTATCTTCATTCTATTAAAATCAAACCCTCATACAGACACTCCCAGTGGCGGCATGCCAAGTAGGGCAGGACAACACTGGGGGGACAAGGGATGGAGGTTATTTGGCACAATAGGAGGATGGGAGCCAAGCAAGCCTCCAACAGCAACTAGCCCATCACTCTCAGGAAAAAGCCAGTGGTAGCCTATCATCGGGGATCACGCCGTAATGTCACATCGGGGGCAGCTGCAGTCTAATTAGAGATGCAAGATTATGTCTGAAGCATGGCGTCTTTTAAATCTAGTTGGAGGCAAATAAATCCCCTTTCTCTCCTCGGTAACAAACATTAAGGGCAGCCTGCACATACTGGTGGAAATATATGTTTGATTTAGAGAAGATGGGGCTTCTCCCGGGCTAAAGACACCAGGAGGAGGATCTGTTAAAACGGAAATGTTATTGATACAATAAGATATTAATTTGCGTCTGTCAGTACAGCTTTACTGAGGAATTCAACTTCTTTTATTTTTTTTTACATACAAATGGATTTCAAAATTAAATTTGTTTCACTTCTGGTATCAAAATGATTAAACATAAATCAGGCGCAGCTTCCCACTCGTACCGAACTGCTGTCAGAACTCCAATCTCCTTCTTTACCGCTTTTAATTATAGAAACGCAATCATTTCATTGCTTCTTAAAGTCAAACACAGTAATTATCACAAAAGACGACTAAAGATTGATTATTTAAATACTAATCAACAATAATCCAGCTGACTAAACTTTCTATACAAAGATCCATCGTCTCATCAGTGCTTTCTCGGACAACAAAGGCTTCACTGGTTTACACTTCTATTCTTTTTATATAGACTTACCCCCACTACTTCTTTGTCAACGTATATTGTATATATTTGAGGCTGTGAGTCTGAGAGTCACGTGTGCAGAAGTTCGATCTTAAACAACACGGTTTAGGAACTACTTCTTTGAAAGAGTGTAGGATTATAAGAGGAAACAAATAAAAGGACAATCAGACTGAAGCTTGTCTGATTTAATGTTCAAGCTTCTCATACAGGCAGCAGTGCAATGTAGGAAATACTGCGACGCTTATTTGATCCATTTCTCAATATTCTTTCTTGTGCTTGTTGGAGTGTCGGCCTTCATTCAAACACTCGACCAAACCTCTTTTATAATTCAAGGTCAGCCGATATGGTTTCTATGGCATTGCTGTCATTTCTATAGCTACTTCACATCAAGGAGACTTGACTGTGACCTTGAAGAGTAGAATTGGCTTTCAGACCCTTTTCTTCTCAGTAAGAGGTTAATTTGAAAGTCCTCCCTGTCATTTGAGTTAATACATCTCAGCTTGTGGCGAGGCTATCTAGTTAAAGAGAGCGTGTGCGTTTGCACTGGTGCTAGTAAACCCCTGGGTGGTCCTGTGTTTCAGCCACAGCAGGGTGGAACAGACAGCGTAGACTGTGTGTGTGTGTGTGTGTGTGTGTGTGTGTGTTATATATTTCTTCTCTTGTATACGCCATGCTTGCATACAGTGTATAGCAGTACCCAGGAGCCACCTCGCCATCAGTGTTCTGTCTGTACTGGCTAAATCTATGATTTCACAGCCCTCCAAGTATCTTGTTTCACAGTTCAGGTTTTCCCATATGGGGATCATAGCGTGCGTTAGCCTTGTTGTGTGCTGTTATCTGCTGAGCTGCTGCCTGGTGATGTGACACTGGTATTCTGCTAGGCCCGAGTCCCAGCCAGCTTTTTATTTGGTTGAGGAGGAGCGTTTGTGTTTTGTTCCATTCAGCTGCTTTTTATAATGTTGGTTCTCACAGCTGGTTCATTTTGTTTTCTTCTCATTGTGTCACACTGACTTGGCACATTTCTCAACCATTCAAAGTGTCAGTGGACATGTGCCTGTGTTGTTTTTCACAGGAAGTGAACATTGTCGCCCACATTGCCAAACACACTCCCAAGGACACGTTGCATGGCAACCATAAAGTGTCATTGTCGAGAGGATTTGTGAAATGTAATATCCAGAGGGGGTAGGGACACGGGGACGGCTCTTTGTCACCATCTGTTGACATCTGTGTGTGTCAGTCTATAATGGAAGTGAACCAGGATGAAAGACGCCCGTACATCTAATACATGGAATTGATAAAGAGAAAGACATACGCTGTCTTCAACAGGTAGGCTTACAGGACATGCTATCCTACAGGCTGACCTTCTGTCTAGTTGGACCATGTTTGCTCACAATAGAAGATATTGGCAAGCGTGGGAATCTTAGTCCACACTCGATATGAGTCTCTTATGTAATCTCATGTGAACAAGTCCTAAAGCGACATCTTTCTCACGGGAGACGCACCTGCTCATGCAACGGTCTGTCGGAGTAGTCCTTCGTGTGTGTGTGGAGCACAGAGCATGTTTGCCTGAGTGTGTTTGTTATGTGTATGCAAACATGTTGGAGAGTAAAGATGCCGTCAGTACGATAGCAGTGTCTTTATCCCCCCCGTCCCCCCCCCCCCCCGTCCGCATTAATATCACACCAAGCCAGAGATTTGGCGCCTGTGGCTTCCAAGAGCTATTACATGTAGAGAAGCACAAGATGGGAAGTGTGTGCATATGTGGTGAGGGAATATATGTGGAAAGGTCACAGAAATAATATGTGACTGTGTGTGAAATGGAGAGGATGAAGCTCTGGTGAAAAGTAGAAGCTTGCGTCTATTCATTGTGCAATCTGCTGCTATCTGTGCTCCTGATATCATCGCATCTCAGCAGTCTGTCTTTGTACTAAACTTGTACATTAGGCCATGGTGAGAATTTCAACACTCACAAACTAGTAGTGGTTGCTCGAAGCGGAAAAATATCTGCCAAATTATAATCAAAACGATGTTTATCTGAATCCGCGGACTAGGTGGGAGCTTAAGCAAAGCACTGAATTCCTTTCTCCTTAAAGTCGGGCAGCAGCTCCCATTGTGAGCACGTGTAATACGTGCAAGCGTTTCCTCCTGCACGTCATCCGGTCCCCTAGCTGCTGTCGTATGTATGTTGGGGTCAAACATCGCATGCTCACAGAGAAATTCTTCGAGGATATTGGCTGCCGCTGCAAATTCGCATGTTTACGGACTGCAGTGCAGCAGATGCAAATCTATGAACTCTTGATTCTCTCCATCTTGCACAATGGTGCAAACCTGCAGGGGGGGGCGACGCAAGCGCAGTCTGCAATGAAATGAACAAATGGTTTTCAATATTTTTGTCCCCACAAGACCGATCAATGACGTGCTGCTTATTAGTTTGTCTGCTGTGGTTTCTCAGTGTAAACCACTTTTTAACGTTTTGAATGCGACGCGCTTATAATCAGACTGTTCCTCTCCCAGGAAGTTAAAGATTTATACGTTATCATTTTCACATTTATTTGAGAACTTTTGATATGAACTCTGACACCATTTGTGATGTGGGGTTAAATATAGATTGTGATTATACATGTGCAACCTCAGGGCTGTATCCTTAAGGCATGTGTCAACACAAAGTGCTCGGAACAACAATGGCGTTAACAGAACTGTGTGTACTTGGAGCATGTTTTCATTACTCGCGCCTTCATCTTATTGTATTCATGGTGTGCTCTTCCTTCCCACAGGAAAATTGTCATCAAGATTGGGAAGAAGAAAAAGCGAAAGCCGGAGTCTTCAGAGGAGTCGGATGATGATCCTCCCCCTCGACACACTTCTAAAGATGACGACTCTGTAAGATCCAGCTCACACACACACACACACACACACACACACACAAACTGACATATAAACCTACAATACAAGTCACTATTATTGTAACTGGGGCTGCAATACTTGTGGGTGTACTTCATCCCACTTTATCATATTAAAATATTAATCTTAATCTGTGAGACGACACTTTAGGGTGGGAGTTTGCTTTCATCGTGCTTTTTAACTCCCCACCTTATTCAGATGAGGATGTTGTATGTTATTACATGTGGTGAACTGTCCTCGATGTGACCGTTCACACTGCCGCTCAGCCTGGAGGATGACTTCACAGTGTGGTTCACGTGGGGGGGCGTGCAGTGGGTGGTTATCTCAAGTACACACTTATTTGTGTGGTTGATGGAGCACCAACAATAGCACCTTCAAGTGCACTCCCACCGGTTTATTTACATTGATCTTTAACGTTTGTTGGCCGTGTTTCACGTGCCACCCCTGCGACAATCCTAACATGCACACATTGAACAGCCTTTCATGGCGTTGCCACGGCAGCCGGTGAAATTGAAATCCTCTAGGATTGTTCTGTTTGTTTGATAACACGCAGCTAAATTGAATTATGACTTTTAGTTTAAAGTAATGAGTCTATTTTGCGCTAAACTCAAAGTACCGCTTTGGAAAATGAGTAATTGCTCACCTGAGGTTGAGATTCTTTAAGGTACGAGGGTAAAGATACATCTTAATGAAACGCTCTAAGATGTACGCCGGCTATTTGTAATGTGATGTAATTAATAATGACAACTTAAGTGAGACATGCAAGTTTATCTTTTTGTTCTCACACAATGTGCCGCTCAGTCACGACCGCTGATGATCCGCTTTGTTAAGAGTGACATGCGGGGATGACAGGTGACTTTGCGTCCTTCGCCTCGCCACCTATCTCTCTCCCATCCGGCCTATAGCGTGTGATATAATTACGCTGGTTAAATGGCGCCCCTGGCTTTAATTAAAACAGTCCGTTGATGACTCATTTAGGATGATCCTGTGGAAGAAGTCAAAGTGGCTGACAGCGAGAGGAGACGCATGGCCACCTCAGGGGTGCAGCACTATTGTCGTCGTGGCATGTGGCAGATTTGACTCTCCAGCGTCTGGTCAGCTGGGGTCTGGTGATGTGAGGGGATATTACACTCCACACCTAATTAACTTTGGCTCAGTGGCATTTATTCCTAATTAACTACATATTATCATTAGGAGGGGTTTGTGTATTGATGCAGGATACAGAAGCCCACGCATATGATGATTACAAAGGCTTGACGGGAAGGAATAAAAAGAAGATTGTGTGTGTGTGTGTGTGTGTGTGTGTGTGTGTGTGGCGGTTTCTAAACGTCTTTCAGAATGTCTTTCTTGGTTTTATTTAAATTTAACAAGGTCATTTATGGGTTAGTTTCTCTTCACTTCAGGAGGACGGAGAACCCATACGAACCTTTTTAAAAGACGTTCGTGTTTTTCATCAAACTCTTCACAAATATGTCTGTTGATGCCGTGATATTGGAGAAAGGATATTATCCTAACGTCAGTTTATAAATAGAGTTGTCTGTTGTATCACAATTATAGATGTTATCAAATATCAGAGATTTAATAACCCTCTAAAGTAAATGTTTGATCAATATTAACTACATTGTCGGAGCATTGCTGCTGTTACTTTGATTGACATATTCTGCAGATGTGAAATGTAAGATCATTTAGCTGAGCTGAGCAGGGAGAAGCCTCACACACAGCCTGGATCATAAATCAGGGATGAAGCATGACCGAGGGAACTGTGAGGTTTCAATGTGGTTCACTGCTGAGCTCTGACTTCAGGACACACACGTGAAATAGTGACATGATGCTGATGTATATCTATACATAGATAGACAGACAGATGGAGATATAAATATATAGAGGGAGAGAGAGAGCGAGAGATAGTTAGACGGAGATATAGAGAAATATATAAATATATATATATATATATATATATATATATATATATATATATATATATATATATATATATATATATATATATATAATATAATATAATAATATATATATATATATATATATATATATATATATATATATATATATATATATATATTTCTCTGAGATATAGATAGATGACGTGAGGTGTGTGTGTATATATAGAGCAATATCTATTTATCTCTACATCTATCTATAGATATACATTTACAGCTTAATCATAGACAGACTGACAGATCTTTTACATTATACATTTTCACAATTAAGAAAACCTGTGTGATCTCAAATACATAAGTATAACCTTTTTAAAAGATTAACACATGTGCCCATATAATGTTGCGTATGGTGTGTGTGTGTGTGTGTGTGTGACAGGTGATCATTGTCACATGATTGGTCCCTGCAGTGTTTACATGTCCAGTTCAAACCTGCCATGTAGGACATTGACGTATGAAGTAATCACTTGAATATTTCTGTAAATGTGTTTCTTTTTCCTCACTTTTCTAGAAGAGGAGATCTAATCGCCAGGTGAAGAGGAAGAAATACCACGAAGAGCTGGAGGCCAGGTTGTCAGATGACGAGGTCAAGGTTATTGTAAAAGCCAAGAAAAGCCACAGTGGAGCCTCCAAGCTGCCTGCTGTTCAACTCTTTGTAGTAAGTCGTTACGACTCACCAGCAGCTAAGAAGTTAAATTCATTCGTTTTTAAAAAGAAAATATTATTTTCAATGCTGATCTTTCTTACAATTATTTGTTGGCTTACAAACGATCCATTCAAAGAATCGTTTTTGTTTGTGGGAATGAAAAATGGAAAACAACTTATTTACTGAAGAACACATTTGTGTAACATACACATTGTGACGTACACACCAGGACCCCTGCAGTATACTCTCTGCAAACATATTCCGTTCCCATTCTTTATCGATTTTTGCAACGACCGCTCTGCTCCAAAACATATTTTCTACAAATGCACGGTCCCAAAGTCCCACCCTGGTTTCCGTTGTCTGAATCAGTCATACTTGTGTAGTGCTGGAGTAGCGAGCTCTATCCCCTTAAGTCTGTGTTATGTGTCCTGAGGATTATGCAAATGTCTGCTGTGGGAGACTACAAAGTCGGACGTGACATGTTTCATGTTTACTGCATTCGCAGGAGAATCCCAGTGAAGAAGATGCTGCTGTTGTTGACAAAATCATGTCTTCTCGTGTCGTCAAGAAGGAGGTAGTGATACGTTGCTGTTTCTTTTACTCAGAAACAAACTTAACCACGTGCTACTACGTGGTTCTAAATAATAAAACAATCATTTTATAATATAGCACACAAATACAGCTGTTAGTGAAGTGGAAGAAGTTTGTTTGTAATTCTATATTGTCTCTACAGGCCTCTCCAGGGATGGTGGTGGAAGGGGAGGAGTTCTTTGTGAAATACAAAAACTAGTAAGTATACTTGTGGTTAATATGAGTGAACTATGTATGCATTACACCTTGAAACATAACAGCAATATTCCAAAAACATATTGTGTGTATTAAACCTGTGTAATCATCCCAGTTAAAGTCATATTTAGCATTCCAGACTTCCTCAATTATAACATTCTTAAAACTAAATATAGATGCAAATAGAAAGCAGATGTCCTGCAGACTTTGCCAAAGGATGCTGAATGTGAACTATGTGATTACACTACACCTCCGGCATCCTTTGCACGGAGTGTATTGCCATGCACTCTTTGCTTTACTAGAGATTAAACGTCTCTTCTGTGAACTCGGGGACATCGTTAAACATTCCTGTGAACCGTAGGTTTACCACCGCAGCCTCTCCAGAGAAATAATTTATTTTCACTTGTCAGATAATCTGTCATCAGCCAGATTGCATTCATTATGTTTTCAGCCTAATGATGAAAAGGATTGAAAAATGAATGGCACACTGGAAATTTGATGAAACCAAATATGTGAGAGAGAGAGAGAGAGAGAAGCTCACACCTGCTGGCTGTTGCCCCAGATGCTGTTTTTCAGGGTTTCTAACGTGTGTGTGTGTGTGTGTGTGTGTGTGTGTGTATCAGCTCCTACCTACACTGTGAGTGGGCCACAGAGCAGCAGCTGGTGAAGGACAAGAGGATTCAGCAGAAGATCAAACGCTTCAAGATGAAACAAGCACAGAGGGCACTCTTCTTTGCAGATGTAAGGCTGCGTACATACTGTACACTGTGTTTATGTGCACACTCATATTCAGGCGTTTGTTGTGAGCGGGTGTGTGTTTCCACAATTTGGTGTCTTAGGACGTGTGTGTGTGTTTGTTTCACTTGTGTTTTGTCTGTGTGGGCAGGCACATCTGTGTGCATACATTCGAATCTGTTTGCCCGCTCAGTTGAACAGTAGTGATACTTATCTCAGATTCCAGATGGCGAGTGGGCATTTAGCTTTTATACTCTCCTGTTCTCTGGCTTTCTTCCCCTCTTGTCTTTCTTTCTGTCGCTCTCAGATGGAAGAGGACCCCTTTAACCCGGACTATGTAGAGGTAGACAGAGTGCTGGAGGTGTCGTATTGTGAGGACAAAGACACAGGAGAGGTAAAGTGAATCCTCTGTGCTTTTCTTAATCATATCCCTGACAAGCACTTTTGTGTTTTGTGTCTACGTGCCTGCGCATGATTTACTCTCTTTCAGGGTTTTTGTGTTCCTTTCAGTGTATCCTCCACTCTAGTGATGTCTTTGTATCTCCCAAGGCCATACTACCGGGCTTCCTCACAGCCTTTGTTAATATTATAAAAGCAGAGCTTGGCCTCCCTCTAGTCTTTTGCGGCACTAATTCTTCTCTGCCTGCTGCAGGAGGTGGTGTACTACCTGGTGAAGTGGAGCTCTTTGCCTTATGAGGACAGCACCTGGGAGCTAAAGGACGACGTAGATCAGAGCAAGATTGAAGAGTTTGAGCTGCTGCAGGCAGTCAAGCCAGACTCACGCAGGATGGTAAGCCACGCCCATCGACATTCCTTACTTATAACATTAGTACTGCATAAATATATTAGTTTTCTTTTGTTACTAAGTGCTAATAAGGTAGTTCCTTTTTTTAAATACAAATCTATTTCTGTTGTATAATACAGATTTGTTGATCTGCACCCACCGAACATACTGTGGGGTTAAGTGAATTATTATCATTAGCCAACACACTCACACAGCAAAGTGATCAAACTGAGGCGCTGTCGGAAGATGTTTTCTAGTAAGGGGGAAGAATAAGAGCTGTAACCGATCGATTGTTCTCCATGAAGCAAAACACATGGCTGTCTTTATAGTATAGGAACCGGACTACACACAGATGTGTCATGTGATGTTCTCTCCTGGATGAGCACCATTTGAACAGAAGTCCAAGAAGTGTTTGTGGTAATCTTTCCTTCCTGTCCAGCAGGAACGCTCGTACTCTGTAGGTCCACCTCCTTTGCATCTACACTATGTGGTTCCAGAGAGACACATTGTTGGAATACAAACACGCTGGCTTGATGTAAATGTGGAGTTAATTTCAAATCTTTTTTTTAACTCTTCATATAAAATGTGTCCTTTAGGACCGGCCCCCAGCCAACATGTGGAAGAAGAGGATACTGTCGAGGGCATACAGGAATGGCAACAGCCTCAGGGACTACCAGCTAGAGGGGGTGAACTGGCTCCTCTTCAACTGGTACAACAGGTCAGTTTTAAATACTGTATATGCATACATGTCATGCACACACCCACAACCGGTTCACACCGAAATACTCAAATCAAAACGTCACATTTTTAGGCCTTTTTTTCAAGCTAATGTTCACAGGGGCCTGCTGCCACGTAAGAGAGCTCCAGTACATCAGCACACTTCTCAGTTGGGAGGATAAATGGTTTGTTTGTTTGTTTGTTTATTTATATCTCACACCTCAAGCAAAATGGCATCTTTGCTTGTAAACCTTCAGTGATCCCATGCCGATGCAATACTACAGTGTACGTATTGATCCAGAGATTTTACATGGACATTGAGTTTTTCAAGAGGAATCCTCTCGGGGCTTTGGGACTGCAGATAATGAATAATGAATCACTGTTCGTGTGTTGTGTGTGTGTGTGTGGCCCACGCTGTGATTTGACTGTATTCACATTATTTGGTTGGGCCCGTGAGGAGAGTCAGATTCCCTGCCGATGTGCACGCTGCTGCAACAACAGTTGCTTTTCTTCGCCCACAATAGCAAAAAGAAGTGCTGCACGGTACATCTGGAGTACCAAGTGTCAGTGTGCTTGCATTAACCCAGGGAATTGACTGTGTGTGAGTACGCAGGAGTTTGTGTATGCCTACGCAGAGAGATTCATCAAACTTAGAGAGCTGCTTAGGAGGCCAGTGGGAATATCTGCACGTTGCAATTAGCATCAAGACATAATACCCCCACCCACTGGACAGCTGAATAAATGGTTTGCTGGAGTTCACCACGCAGCAGAGGCAGTCACATTTGCCATTATGTTGTATCTCATCTCTTTGGTCTGTTATTACTGCTGATAATGTCTTTTTTCTCACCCATTGTTCGCTGTTTATTAACTATCATGGGATATTTCTTCTTCGCCCTTTTCATTTGTTATCCCACCGCACATTTATTTAGTTTACTTTGAACCAGTGAATACACGCCACCTCGTCTATGCAGCCACACAGTTAGACTTTAAACATCCACACACCAGAGGGAAAATCAAGCATTTTCACACAGGTGTCACTGATCTGTAAATGCTTCATCACCTTTTTGCTACACCTTTGCCGTCGCCTCCCTCCGCTGTTTCTATACTACCCCGATTGTGTCTCCACCTCTTCCTCTTCTAACCCCTCGTCATCTCCACTCGTCAGACGGAACTGCATCCTGGCAGACGAGATGGGCCTGGGAAAGACCATCCAGTCCATCACGTTCCTGGAGGAGATCTATCGCGTGGGCATTAAAGGGCCATTCCTCATCATCGCGCCGCTCTCCACCATCGCCAACTGGGAGCGCGAGTTCCGCACTTGGACCTTTCTCAATGTGATCGTCTACCATGGAAGCATGGTCAGCAGGCAGATGCTCCAACAGTATGAGATGTATTTCAGGGATGCACAGGTAAATGGACACTCTTTCTGCACTTTAAATACATTTTAGGTTTATAGGTATAGCTGTGCAATATATCTTTTGTGTGCCTTAAGAAAGAACGCTGCTTCGTCGTGTGTTCTGTGTGTTCTGCCGCCGCAGTTGTTTTGGCCTGAGAAAAGCCTCAAGGAGCCCGGCAAGAATCCGTCATTGACACGCAGCCGGGCTTTCAGCATGCCTCACATACCGAACACAAATAGAGTTGTGAGGATTGAGAGGTCTTTTATTTCATCCTGACATACCTAATCTCTCCTCTTCTTTGAAGACAGATGAGCGGAAAGCAACATCGCCGTGCTTACCGCCAGACTGGAAAGCAGTGATTCACTCCGATTAAAATAATCACGGTGCTTTTTAGAAAGCAGCAGCAGCACTGTGTCAGCAACATGAAGTCCTGAGAGTAATCTAATGATATGTTTGAAAACAGGAGGCCTGTACACAACAATGGGAGTCGGATATTGAAAATCCATGCAGAACGTGATTACCATGTATGTCACAAAGCTTCGATACACTGGGACTCTGAAACGAATGCGGCAAATTCACTTACCAAAATGTATCCCAGGCAAATACCGCGTGTAGAAAGAGGAAAGCAGGCGGCGGTTGAAGGATGGTGAATATCTGAGGGAAGTGTTTTCTGTAATGGAAACTGTGTGTGTTCTTTGGGACGTTGTTTATGTCGTAGTTTTATAAATCTACAATGTTTTTGTAGTGCTACAGATGTTGCATGATTTTGCGAAGCCAATTATTTCTATTATTGTTGGGTAAGAGAACATTTCTATGAATAAGTGGTTGACAGAGCATATAACACTGTTGGAAGAAGGGCACGTGCCCAACAGTAAGTAGGCTACTAGGTAGTTAGTGAGCCTTGAGCAGAGGCTCTCTGTGGTTGGCAGGCCATGTGATGTGGCACAACAGGCAGTGAGACGCTCTTAGTATTCAGACGAACGAGAGCAGAAGACAGCGGAGCCGCCACCAGGCTGTCTCCCAGGCAGCCTGTGATGTCATCGCAGCCCCCAAGGGGAGCTCTCTGTCATCGCTGCTCAGGCAGAGAGAACTCGTCTACAGCAGTCTGTTGGCTGGCTGACTGTGGGAGGGGGGGGTTATTGGATAACTGAGTATCCCTCGAGGACTGTTGTCAAGGCAATAGTTACAAATGGAGAGGCGGGGTGAAGAAAAGCCTCCCCAGAAAGACGAATAAACAAACAGCAGACTCGAGAGCAGGTGTGCACTCGTGTCCTGGTTCTATTGTACATAGCTTCACAATCGAGAGGTGCGTTTAGATTCTCCAGCCATGTGTTTGCTGTCAACAGCATAAGGCTGCAAATGAGTAGGTTTGTAATGTTCACTGTTAACATTACTCATTATAAAACCGCTTCTTTTACTGACCGTACAAAGTCTGCATCTTTGAAATGCATAAAACTGATGGCAGATAAATATATTTTTACATTTAAAAAAGAAATAGTAATTGTGATTTTGTTTTGGAAATGCTTCACAAACCATTGTTCTACATCTCTTCCCTTTTTGTCTTCAGGGCCGTCCGATGCGAGGAGCCTACAGGTTCCAGGCCGTCATCACCACGTTCGAGATGATCCTGGGAGGTTGTCCAATACTCAACGCCATAGAGTGGCGCTGTGTGATCATCGACGAGGCCCACCGCCTCAAGAACAAGAACTGCAAGCTGCTAGAGGGCTTCAAACTCATGAACCTGGTACATATGCAATCCATTTACAGAGAGCACTCGTTTTAAATGTATGCGTTGTTATAGCTGCAAGTTGCATCCTATGTTGTCCTTCTCTACAGCTTACTGACTAATCATCCATTGTCACCGTGTTCTCTTTCAGGAGCACAAGGCCCTGCTGACGGGGACTCCTCTCCAGAACACGGTGGAAGAGCTCTTCAGCCTGCTCCACTTCCTGGAGCCGGCACGCTTCCCCTCAGAAGTCACCTTCATGCAGGAGTTTGGAGACCTGAAGACTGAGGAGCAGGTGAGCACGTCGTACACGTCGGGAATATGTCCTGACATTATGTCCTGATGAGCTGCTAATACAAGTCAGAAATCCAAATGTGGCTTCATCAGGCTGGATGGAAAAAGTACTTTTCTATGTTGTTGACTTATATGAAAGAACAGTCAAAATGTTGTTTTGTAGAGCTCGGCTTTAAAGATCCTATTTGTACAGATGGAACCCTTTGAAGTGGGGCCACAGTGACATTTTGACACACACACACACACACACACACACACACACACACACACACACACCCGGTGGATAACCATAATGGAGTATTATATCACTCATTGTTGGACTTATTATTGACAGAATTGCTCACCAGAAAAACATTTCCTTCCAAATATTGCTGTTTTGACATTTTTATTTGCAGGCAGAATCCCTAAAGAGATGTTTGAGAAAAGACCATTAAAACATGTTTGATGTGAAGCACTCGTGCTGAAAGTTAAAAAGAAAATATTTGGAACAGCTCGTACTCCACATGTGCCACTTAATAGAAGCTCTTTGTGCCTGGAGAAATATGAAATCCTTTTCACAGTAAGCTTTGCTGCTGTTTGTTACGAGGAATTCTTTCAACCCTGAACTGATGTTAGACGAGGTCCTGCATGTGTAATAAACAAATCAATAAAATAAAGCTGGTCCAGTCATGGAGGTCTAGCTAAACTGTGATGCTGTACAAACTCATGATTTGGGAAATGTTGACTCATTGAACTTAATATATTCCTATAAAATAAAGGCGTTCTACATAATAACTCTACAGCCATATATAATTAATCTTTAGAATATGACATTACTATACATATATAGATATATATTAGTATAGATGGTTCTAGTTTGATGGAGGATTATTTGAAAGTGTCATTTAAATTGGCTGTAAATGGAAATGATGAGCAGGCAACTAGTGTTAAACTTAGCGCTAGCTTACGTTAGCATTATTTACATAATTCATGTTATTTTAATGTTTTAATGTGCATCCATTACTGTCATGAAACACATAATGTGAAACATGTCATTGGATCGTAAACTGAAACGCTTTGTCTGATGTTGCATTGCAATTAAATACATTATTCTCAATTTGGGAATGGAAAATTCAATGGAGCATTCACACACACACACATTACACACATTACATACATTACATACATTACATTATATGCATACATTACATACATTACATACATTACATTATATGCATACATTACATATATACGTACAATATCTCCCAGCACAACTATAACCGTCTTCT